>NW_027645411.1:0-68361 GCF_951640355.1 Cnephaeus nilssonii | reverse complement strand
TTCAGGAAAAGGTTTTGGTGAAACACTGCAAAACTCATTTTCGTAGAGCTGTAGAATAGTATGAAAGTATGGAGAACACTATGAAATCCAAATGGTAGTTGGGCTAGGTTCCCAAGTAGTGTATTTTGTGTTTGTTTCTTTGTTTTTTTAATATATCTTATTGACTTGGTACAGAGAGGAAAGCAGAGGGACAGAGAGCTGGAAACATATCGACCAGCTGCCTCCTCCTGCAAACACCCCCTGCCGGGGATGTGCCCTCAACCAATGGACGTGCCCTTGACCGGAATCGAACCCGGGACCCTTCAGTCCGCAGACCGACGCTCTATCCACTGAGCCAAACCGGTTTCGGCTTATCCGAGTGGTGTTTTAACGTGCCTTTAAACAGCCGGTATGACACCCGTGTTAAAAAGAAAACTCTCAGAGCTCAAAACAACGGACCAGGGGGATTTGTCAGAGTGACTCCAGAACTCCTGGAATACGTTTTCGAACCCGAACATCTCTACTGAATTTTGAAATACTGAGAGTCTGTAACCAAAGCGCTGTGAAAGGTAGGGTAGACTTTCAAGTGGTAATAACGGTTAAAGTGCTGGTATATTTGTTATAAAC
This sequence comes from Cnephaeus nilssonii, assembly GCF_951640355.1. Taxonomy (NCBI): domain Eukaryota; kingdom Metazoa; phylum Chordata; class Mammalia; order Chiroptera; family Vespertilionidae; genus Cnephaeus; species Cnephaeus nilssonii. The sequence continues at coordinate 67,755 of NW_027645411.1, read as the reverse complement.
GCTGTTTCACCAAATTGGAATTCACAAGGAAGGAGCTTGAGACACTGGAAGAGAGAGACCCCAACTCGGGAAATTCACAATGATAACCCAGGTTAATATCTAAGAAAGTGCTTCAAACGCTAGGAATACGTGAATAAAGGGCCTTAATATCTGTAACACACTGTTTCCTGACAAGGAAATTGTGCTCAAAGAACATAGAACCTAGTTGGATACTGGTTACATTTATAATTCAGGGCCATGAGTTGGCGTCTTTGAAAGAAGCCTGCTAAGGCCATGAAAGCGGAAGTGATGATGTCACCAAGGGGGGAGGGGCCGCGTGGGCAGGTTCCATTGATCCCAGGTGATCATGCTTTGGCCAGGGGACCTGCTGGGAGTGACCATGTCACCGAGGTTCGTTGTGGTGTTAGGGTTAGAGAATTGGGGTTCTGGCTAGGGTTAGGGTTACGATAAGGGTTCGGGCTGGGTAGGGTTCAGGCTCAGGTTAGGCATAGGTTTAGGGTTGGGGTCAGAGGGTGAGGGACAGTGTTACGGTCATGGTGTAGTAACGTTGGCTATTCACAACGAATGAGCTTCAATCACTGGACAAATTGGAGTGTAGCACTGAGGATTTACAACTCCAGACTAGGGAAATATTGAGAAATGTGCTTCACACACTAGGAACACATATTCCAATAGAATGATTATCTGAACAGCACAATTTTGTCCCTGGGAAATGTTGTTCAAACAGCTGAGAACCGAGTGTGGCACTGTTTACATTTATTTTTCCCGTCCAAAGGAGTTGGCGTTTTCAGGAAAAGGTTTTGGTGAAACACTGCAAAACTCATTTTCGTAGAGCTGTAGAATAGTATGAAAGTATGGAGAACACTATGAAATCAAAATGGTAGTTGGGCTAGGTTCCCAAGTAGTGTATTTTGTGTTTGTTTCTTTGTTTTTTTAATATATCTTATTGACTTGGTACAGAGAGGAAAGCAGAGGGACAGAGAGCTGGAAACATATCGACCAGCTGCCTCCTCCTGCAAACACCCCCTGCCGGGGATGTGCCCTCAACCAATGGACGTGCCCTTGACCGGAATCGAACCCGGGACCCTTCAGTCCGCAGACCGACGCTCTATGCACTGAGCCAAACCGGTTTCGGCTTATCCGAGTGGTGTTTTAACGTGCCTTTAAACAGCCGGTATGACACCCGTGTTAAAAAGAAAACTCTCAGAGCTCAAAACAACGGACCAGGGGGATTTGTCAGAGTGACTCTAGAACTCCTGGAATACGTTTTCGAACCCGAACATCTCTACTGAATTTTGAAATACTGAGAGTCTGTAACCAAAGCGCTGTGAAAGGTAGGGTAGACTTTCAAGTGGTAATAACGGTTAAAGTGCTGGTATATTTGTTATAAACGCTGTTTCACCAAATTGGAATTCACAAGGAAGGAGCTTGAGACACTGGAAGAGAGAGACCCCAACTCGGGAAATTCACAATGATAACCCAGGTTAATATCTAAGAAAGTGCTTCAAACGCTAGGAATACGTGAATAAAGGGCCTTAATATCTGTAACGCACTGTTTCCTGACAAGGAAATCGTGCTCAAAGAACATAGAACCGAGTTGGATACTGGTTACATTTATAATTCAGGGCCATGAGTTGGCGTCTTTGAAAGAAGCCTGCTAAGGCCATGAAAGCGGAAGTGATGATGTCACCAAGGGGGGAGGGGCCGCGTGGGCAGGTTCAATTGATCCCAGGTGATCATGCTTTGGCCAGGGGACCTGCTGGGAGTGACCATGTCACCGAGGTTCGTTGTGGTGTTAGGGTTAGAGAATTGGGGTTCTGGCTAGGGTTAGGGTTACGATAAGGGTTCGGGCTGGGTAGGGTTCAGGCTCAGGTTAGGCATAGGTTTAGGGTTGGGGTCAGAGGGTGAGGGACAGTGTTACGGTCACGGTGTAGTAACGTTGGCTATTCACAACGAATGAGCTTCAATCACTGGACAAATTGGAGTGTAGCACTGAGGATTTACAACTCCAGACTAGGGAAATATTGAGAAATGTGCTTCACACACTAGGAACACATATTCCAATAGACTGAATATCTGAACAGCACAATTTTGTCCCTGGGAAATGTTGTTCAAACAGCTGAGAACCGAGTGTGGCACTGTTTACATTTATTTTTCCCGTCCAAAGGAGTTGGCGTTTTCAGGAAAAGGTTTTGGTGAAACACTGCAAAACTCATTTTCGTAGAGCTGTAGAATAGTATGAAAGTATGGAGAACACTATGAAATCCAAATGGTAGTTGGGCTAGGTTCCCAAGTAGTGTATTTTGTGTTTGTTTCTTTGTTTTTTTAATATATCTTATTGACTTGGTACAGAGAGGAAAGCAGAGGGACAGAGAGCTGGAAACATATCGACCAGCTGCCTCCTCCTGCAAACACCCCCTGCCGGGGATGTGCCCTCAACCAATGGACGTGCCCTTGACCGGAATCCTTCAGTCCGCAGACCGACGCTCTATGCACTGAGCCAAACCGGTTTCGGCTTATCCGAGTGGTGTTTTAACGTGCCTTTAAACAGCCGGTATGACACCCGTGTTAAAAAGAAAACTCTCAGAGCTCAAAACAACGGACCAGGGGGATTTGTCAGAGTGACTCTAGAACTCCTGGAATACGTTTTCGAACCCGAACATCTCTACTGAATTTTGAAATACTGAGAGTCTGTAACCAAAGCGCTGTGAAAGGTAGGGTAGACTTTCAAGTGGTAATAACGGTTAAAGTGCTGGTATATTTGTTATAAACGCTGTTTCACCAAATTGGAATTCACAAGGAAGGAGCTTGAGACACTGGAAGAGAGAGACCCCAACTCGGGAAATTCACAATGATAACCCAGGTTAATATCTAAGAAAGTGCTTCAAACGCTAGGAATACGTGAATAAAGGGCCTTAATATCTGTAACGCACTGTTTCCTGACAAGGAAATCGTGCTCAAAGAACATAGAACCGAGTTGGATACTGGTTACATTTATAATTCAGGGCCATGAGTTGGCGTCTTTGAAAGAAGCCTGCTAAGGCCATGAAAGCGGAAGTGATGATGTCACCAAGGGGGGAGGGGCCGCGTGGGCAGGTTCCATTGATCCCAGGTGATCATGCTTTGGCCAGGGGACCTGCTGGGAGTGACCATGTCACCGAGGTTCGTTGTGGTGTTAGGGTTAGAGAATTGGGGTTCTGGCTAGGGTTAGGGTAACGATAAGGGTTCGGGCTGGGTAGGGTTCAGGCTCAGGTTAGGCATAGGTTTAGGGTTGGGGTCAGAGGGTGAGGGACAGTGTTACGGTCACGGTGTAGTAACGTTGGCTATTCACAACGAATGAGCTTCAATCACTGGACAAATTGGAGTGTAGCACTGAGGATTTACAACTCCAGACTAGGGAAATATTGAGAAATGTGCTTCACACACTAGGAACACATATTCCAATAGACTGAATATCTGAACAGCACAATTTTGTCCCTGGGAAATGTTGTTCAAACAGCTGAGAACCGAGTGTGGCACTGTTTACATTTATTTTTCCCGTCCAAAGGAGTTGGCGTTTTCAGGAAAAGGTTTTGGTGAAACACTGCAAAACTCATTTTCGTAGAGCTGTAGAATAGTATGAAAGTATGGAGAACACTATGAAATCCAAATGGTAGTTGGGCTAGGTTCCCAAGTAGTGTATTTTGTGTTTGTTTCTTTGTTTTTTTAATATATCTTATTGACTTGGTACAGAGAGGAAAGCAGAGGGACAGAGAGCTGGAAACATATCGACCAGCTGCCTCCTCCTGCAAACACCCCCTGCCGGGGATGTGCCCTGAACCAATGGACGTGCCCTTGACCGGAATCGAACCCGGGACCCTTCAGTCCGCAGACCGACGCTCTATCCACTGAGCCAAACCGGTTTCGGCTTATCCGAGTGGTGTTTTAACGTGCCTTTAAACAGCCGGTATGACACCCGTGTTAAAAAGAAAACTCTCAGAGCTCAAAACAATGGACCAGGGGGATTTGTCAGAGTGACTCCAGAACTCCTGGAATACGTTTTCGAACCCGAACATCTCTACTGAATTTTGAAATACTGAGAGTCTGTAACCATAGCGCTGTGAAAGGTAGGGTAGACTTTCAAGTGGTAATAACGGTTAAAGTGCTGGTATATTTGTTATAAACGCTGTTTCACCAAATTGGAATTCACAAGGAAGGAGCTTGAGACACTGGAAGAGAGAGACCCCAACTCGGGAAATTCACAATGATAACCCAGGTTAATATCTAAGAAAGTGCTTCAAACGCTAGGAATACGTGAATAAAGGGCCTTAATATCTGTAACGCACTGTTTCCTGACAAGGAAATCGTGCTCAAAGAACATAGAACCGAGTTGGATACTGGTTACATTTATAATTCAGGGCCATGAGTTGGCGTCTTTGAAAGAAGCCTGCTAAGGCCATGAAAGCGGAAGTGATGATGTCACCAAGGGGGGAGGGGCCGCGTGGGCAGGTTCAATTGATCCCAGGTGATCATGCTTTGGCCAGGGGACCTGCTGGGAGTGACCATGTCACCGAGGTTCGTTGTGGTGTTAGGGTTAGAGAATTGGGGTTCTGGCTAGGGTTAGGGTTACGATAAGGGTTCGGGCTGGGTAGGGTTCAGGCTCAGGTTAGGCATAGGTTTAGGGTTGGGGTCAGAGGGTGAGGGACAGTGTTATGGTCACGGTGTAGTAACGTTGGCTATTCACAACGAATGAGCTTCAATCACTGGACAAATTGGAGTGTAGCACTGAGGATTTACAACTCCAGACTAGGGAAATATTGAGAAATGTGCTTCACACACTAGGAACACATATTCCAATAGACTGAATATCTGAACAGCACAATTTTGTCCCTGGGAAATGTTGTTCAAACAGCTGAGAACCGAGTGTGGCACTGTTTACATTTATTTTTCCCGTCCAAAGGAGTTGGCGTTTTCAGGAAAAGGTTTTGGTGAAACACTGCAAAACTCATTTTCGTAGAGCTGTAGAATAGTATGAAAGTATGGAGAACACTATGAAATCCAAATGGTAGTTGGGCTAGGTTCCCAAGTAGTGTATTTTGTGTTTGTTTCTTTGTTTTTTTAATATATCTTATTGACTTGGTACAGAGAGGAAAGCAGAGGGACAGAGAGCTGGAAACATATCGACCAGCTGCCTCCTCCTGCAAACACCCCCTGCCGGGGATGTGCCCTCAACCAATGGACGTGCCCTTGACCGGAATCGAACCGGGGACCCTTCAGTCCGCAGACCGACGCTCTTTGCACTGAGCCAAACCGGTTTCGGCTTATCCGAGTGGTGTTTTAACGTGCCTTTAAACAGCCGGTATGACACCCGTGTTAAAAAGAAAACTCTCAGAGCTCAAAACAACGGACCAGGGGGATTTGTCAGAGTGACTCTAGAACTCCTGGAATACGTTTTCGAACCCGAACATCTCTACTGAATTTTGAAATACTGAGAGTCTGTAACCAAAGCGCTGTGAAAGGTAGGGTAGACTTTCAAGGGGTAATAACGGTTAAAGTGCTGGTATATTTGTTATAAACGCTGTTTCACCAAATTGGAATTCACAAGGAAGGAGCTTGAGACACTGGAAGAGAGAGACCCCAACTCGGGAAATTCACAATGATAACCCAGGTTAATATCTAAGAAAGTGCTTCAAACGCTAGGAATACGTGAATAAAGGGCCTTAATATCTGTAACGCACTGTTTCCTGACAAGGAAATCGTGCTCAAAGAACATAGAACCGAGTTGGATACTGGTTACATTTATAATTCAGGGCCATGAGTTGGCGTCTTTGAAAGAAGCCTGCTAAGGCCATGAAAGCGGAAGTGATGATGTCACCAAGGGGGGAGGGGCCGCGTGGGCAGGTTCAATTGATCCCAGGTGATCATGCTTTGGCCAGGGGACCTGCTGGGAGTGACCATGTCACCGAGGTTCGTTGTGGTGTTAGGGTTAGAGAATTGGGGTTCTGGCTAGGGTTAGGGTTACGATAAGGGTTCGGGCTGGGTAGGGTTCAGGCTCAGGTTAGGCATAGGTTTAGGGTTGGGGTCAGAGGGTGAGGGACAGTGTTACGGTCACGGTGTAGTAACGTTGGCTATTCACAACGAATGAGCTTCAATCACTGGACAAATTGGAGTGTAGCACTGAGGATTTACAACTCCAGACTAGGGAAATATTGAGAAATGTGCTTCACACACTAGGAACACATATTCCAATAGACTGAATATCTGAACAGCACAATTTTGTCCCTGGGAAATGTTGTTCAAACAGCTGAGAACCGAGTGTGGCACTGTTTACATTTATTTTTCCCGTCCAAAGGAGTTGGCGTTTTCAGGAAAAGGTTTTGGTGAAACACTGCAAAACTCATTTTCGTAGAGCTGTAGAATAGTATGAAAGTATGGAGAACACTATGAAATCAAAATGGTAGTTGGGCTAGGTTCCCAAGTAGTGTATTTTGTGTTTGTTTCTTTGTTTTTTTAATATATCTTATTGACTTGGTACAGAGAGGAAAGCAGAGGGACAGAGAGCTGGAAACATATCGACCAGCTGCCTCCTCCTGCAAACACCCCCTTCCGGGGATGTGCCCTCAACCAATGGGCGTGCCCTTGACCGGAATCGAACCCGGGACCCTTCAGTCCGCAGACCGACGCTCTATCCACTGAGCCAAACCGGTTTCGGCTTATCCGAGTGGTGTTTTAACGTGCCTTTAAACAGCCGGTATGACACCCGTGTTAAAAAGAAAACTCTCAGAGCTCAAAACAACGGACCAGGGGGATTTGTCAGAGTGACTCCAGAACTCCTGGAATACGTTTTCGAACCCGAACATCTCTACTGAATTTTGAAATACTGAGAGTCTGTAACCATAGCGCTGTGAAAGGTAGGGTAGACTTTCAAGTGGTAATAACGGTTAAAGTGCTGGTATATTTGTTATAAACGCTGTTTCACCAAATTGGAATTCACAAGGAAGGAGCTTGAGACACTGGAAGAGAGAGACCCCAACTCGGGAAATTCACAATGATAACCCAGGTTAATATCTAAGAAAGTGCTTCAAACGCTAGGAATACGTGAATAAAGGGCCTTAATATCTGTAACGCACTGTTTCCTGACAAGGAAATCGTGCTCAAAGAACATAGAACCGAGTTGGATACTGGTTACATTTATAATTCAGGGCCATGAGTTGGCGTCTTTGAAAGAAGCCTGCTAAGGCCATGAAAGCGGAAGTGATGATGTCACCAAGGGGGGAGGGGCCGCGTGGGCAGGTTCCATTGATCCCAGGTGATCATGCTTTGGCCAGGGGACCTGCTGGGAGTGACCATGTCACCGAGGTTCGTTGTGGTGTTAGGGTTAGAGAATTGGGGTTCTGGCTAGGGTTAGGGTTACGATAAGGGTTCGGGCTGGGTAGGGTTCAGGCTCAGGTTAGGCATAGGTTTAGGGTTGGGGTCAGAGGGTGAGGGACAGGGTTTCGGTCACGGTGTAGTAACGTTGGCTATTCACAACGAATGATCTTCAATCACTGGACAAATTGGAGTGTAGCACTGAGGATTTACAACTCCAGACTAGGGAAATATTGAGAAATGTGCTTCACACACTAGGAACACATATTCCAATAGACTGAATATCTGAACAGCACAATTTTGTCCCTGGGAAATGTTGTTCAAACAGCTGAGAACCGAGTGTGGCACTGTTTACATTTATTTTTCCCGTCCAAAGGAGTTGGCGTTTTCAGGAAAAGGTTTTGGTGAAACACTGCAAAACTCATTTTCGTAGAGCTGTAGAATAGTATGAAAGTATGGAGAACACTATGAAATCCAAATGGTAGTTGGGCTAGGTTCCCAAGTAGTGTATTTTGTGTTTGTTTCTTTGTTTTTTTAATATATCTTATTGACTTGGTACAGAGAGGAAAGCAGAGGGACAGAGAGCTGGAAACATATCGACCAGCTGCCTCCTCCTGCAAACACCCCCTGCCGGGGATGTGCCCTCAACCAATGGACGTGCCCTTGACCGGAATCGAACCCGGGACCCTTCAGTCCGCAGACCGACGCTCTATCCACTGAGCCAAACCGGTTTCGGCTTATCCGAGTGGTGTTTTAACGTGCCTTTAAACAGCCGGTATGACACCCGTGTTAAAAAGAAAACTCTCAGAGCTCAAAACAACGGACCAGGGGGATTTGTCAGAGTGACTCTAGAACTCCTGGAATACGTTTTCGAACCCGAACATCTCTACTGAATTTTGAAATACTGAGAGTCTGTAACCAAAGCGCTGTGAAAGGTAGGGTAGACTTTCAAGTGGTAATAACGGTTAAAGTGCTGGTATATTTGTTATAAACGCTGTTTCACCAAATTGGAATTCACAAGGAAGGAGCTTGAGACACTGGAAGAGAGAGACCCCAACTCGGGAAATTCACAATGATAACCCAGGTTAATATCTAAGAAAGTGCTTCAAACGCTAGGAATACGTGAATAAAGGGCCTTAATATCTGTAACGCACTGTTTCCTGACAAGGAAATCGTGCTCAAAGAACATAGAACCGAGTTGGATACTGGTTACATTTATAATTCAGGGCCATGAGTTGGCGTCTTTGAAAGAAGCCTGCTAAGGCCATGAAAGCGGAAGTGATGATGTCACCAAGGGGGGAGGGGCCGCGTGGGCAGGTTCCATTGATCCCAGGTGATCATGCTTTGGCCAGGGGACCTGCTGGGAGTGACCATATCACCGAGGTTCGTTGTGGTGTTAGGGTTAGAGAATTGGGGTTCTGGCTAGGGTTAGGGTTACGATAAGGGTTCGGGCTGGGTAGGGTTCAGGCTCAGGTTAGGCATAGGTTTAGGGTTGGGGTCAGAGGGTGAGGGACAGTGTTACGGTCACGGTGTAGTAACGTTGGCTATTCACAACGAATGAGCTTCAATCACTGGACAAATTGGAGTGTAGCACTGAGGATTTACAACTCCAGACTAGGGAAATATTGAGAAATGTGCTTCACACACTAGGAACACATATTCCAATAGAATGATTATCTGAACAGCACAATTTTGTCCCTGGGAAATGTTGTTCAAACAGCTGAGAACCGAGTGTGGCACTGTTTACATTTATTTTTCCCGTCCAAAGGAGTTGGCGTTTTCAGGAAAAGGTTTTGGTGAAACACTGCAAAACTCATTTTCGTAGAGCTGTAGAATAGTATGAAAGTATGGAGAACACTATGAAATCAAAATGGTAGTTGGGCTAGGTTCCCAAGTAGTGTATTTTGTGTTTGTTTCTTTGTTTTTTTAATATATCTTATTGACTTGGTACAGAGAGGAAAGCAGAGGGACAGAGAGCTGGAAACATATCGACCAGCTGCCTCCTCCTGCAAACACCCCCTTCCGGGGATGTGCCCTCAACCAATGGGCGTGCCCTTGACCGGAATCGAACCCGGGACCCTTCAGTCCGCAGACCGACGCTCTATCCACTGAGCCAAACCGGTTTCGGCTTATCCGAGTGGTGTTTTAACGTGCCTTTAAACAGCCGGTATGACACCCGTGTTAAAAAGAAAACTCTCAGAGCTCAAAACAACGGACCAGGGGGATTTGTCAGAGTGACTCCAGAACTCCTGGAATACGTTTTCGAACCCGAACATCTCTACTGAATTTTGAAATACTGAGAGTCTGTAACCAAAGCGCTGTGAAAGGTAGGGTAGACTTTCAAGTGGTAATAACGGTTAAAGTGCTGGTATATTTGTTATAAACGCTGTTTCACCAAATTGGAATTCACAAGGAAGGAGCTTGAGACACTGGAAGAGAGAGACCCCAACTCGGGAAATTCACAATGATAACCCAGGTTAATATCTAAGAAAGTGCTTCAAACGCTAGGAATACGTGAATAAAGGGCCTTAATATCTGTAACGCACTGTTTCCTGACAAGGAAATCGTGCTCAAAGAACATAGAACCGAGTTGGATACTGGTTACATTTATAATTCAGGGCCATGAGTTGGCGTCTTTGAAAGAAGCCTGCTAAGGCCATGAAAGCGGAAGTGATGATGTCACCAAGGGGGGAGGGGCCGCGTGGGCAGGTTCAATTGATCCCAGGTGATCATGCTTTGGCCAGGGGACCTGCTGGGAGTGACCATGTCACCGAGGTTCGTTGTGGTGTTAGGGTTAGAGAATTGGGGTTCTGGCTAGGGTTAGGGTTACGATAAGGGTTCGGGCTGGGTAGGGTTCAGGCTCAGGTTAGGCATAGGTTTAGGGTTGGGGTCAGAGGGTGAGGGACAGTGTTACGGTCACGGTGTAGTAACGTTGGCTATTCACAACGAATGAGCTTCAATCACTGGACAAATTGGAGTGTAGCACTGAGGATTTACAACTCCAGACTAGGGAAATATTGAGAAATGTGCTTCACACACTAGGAACACATATTCCAATAGACTGAATATCTGAACAGCACAATTTTGTCCCTGGGAAATGTTGTTCAAACAGCTGAGAACCGAGTGTGGCACTGTTTACATTTATTTTTCCCGTCCAAAGGAGTTGGCGTTTTCAGGAAAAGGTTTTGGTGAAACACTGCAAAACTCATTTTCGTAGAGCTGTAGAATAGTATGAAAGTATGGAGAACACTATGAAATCCAAATGGTAGTTGGGCTAGGTTCCCAAGTAGTGTATTTTGTGTTTGTTTCTTTGTTTTTTTAATATATCTTATTGACTTGGTACAGAGAGGAAAGCAGAGGGACAGAGAGCTGGAAACATATCGACCAGCTGCCTCCTCCTGCAAACACCCCCTGCCGGGGATGTGCCCTCAACCAATGGACGTGCCCTTGACCGGAATCGAACCCGGGACCCTTCAGTCCGCAGACCGACGCTCTATCCACTGAGCCAAACCGGTTTCGGCTTATCCGAGTGGTGTTTTAACGTGCCTTTAAACAGCCGGTATGACACCCGTGTTAAAAAGAAAACTCTCAGAGCTCAAAACAACGGACCAGGGGGATTTGTCAGAGTGACTCCAGAACTCCTGGAATACGTTTTCGAACCCGAACATCTCTACTGAATTTTGAAATACTGAGAGTCTGTAACCATAGCGCTGTGAAAGGTAGGGTAGACTTTCAAGTGGTAATAACGGTTAAAGTGCTGGTATATTTGTTATAAACGCTGTTTCACCAAATTGGAATTCACAAGGAAGGAGCTTGAGACACTGGAAGAGAGAGACCCCAACTCGGGAAATTCACAATGATAACCCAGGTTAATATCTAAGAAAGTGCTTCAAACGCTAGGAATACGTGAATAAAGGGCCTTAATATCTGTAACGCACTGTTTCCTGACAAGGAAATCGTGCTCAAAGAACATAGAACCGAGTTGGATACTGGTTACATTTATAATTCAGGGCCATGAGTTGGCGTCTTTGAAAGAAGCCTGCTAAGGCCATGAAAGCGGAAGTGATGATGTCACCAAGGGGGGAGGGGCCGCGTGGGCAGGTTCAATTGATCCCAGGTGATCATGCTTTGGCCAGGGGACCTGCTGGGAGTGACCATGTCACCGAGGTTCGTTGTGGTGTTAGGGTTAGAGAATTGGGGTTCTGGCTAGGGTTAGGGTTACGATAAGGGTTCGGGCTGGGTAGGGTTCAGGCTCAGGTTAGGCATAGGTTTAGGGTTGGGGTCAGAGGGTGAGGGACAGTGTTACGGTCACGGTGTAGTAACGTTGGCTATTCACAACGAATGAGCTTCAATCACTGGACAAATTGGAGTGTAGCACTGAGGATTTACAACTCCAGACTAGGGAAATATTGAGAAATGTGCTTCACACACTAGGAACACATATTCCAATAGACTGAATATCTGAACAGCACAATTTTGTCCCTGGGAAATGTTGTTCAAACAGCTGAGAACCGAGTGTGGCACTGTTTACATTTATTTTTCCCGTCCAAAGGAGTTGGCGTTTTCAGGAAAAGGTTTTGGTGAAACACTGCAAAACTCATTTTCGTAGAGCTGTAGAATAGTATGAAAGTATGGAGAACACTATGAAATCCAAATGGTAGTTGGGCTAGGTTCCCAAGTAGTGTATTTTGTGTTTGTTTCTTTGTTTTTTTAATATATCTTATTGACTTGGTACAGAGAGGAAAGCAGAGGGACAGAGAGCTGGAAACATATCGACCAGCTGCCTCCTCCTGCAAACACCCCCTGCCGGGGATGTGCCCTCAACCAATGGACGTGCCCTTGACCGGAATCGAACCCGGGACCCTTCAGTCCGCAGACCGACGCTCTATGCACTGAGCCAAACCGGTTTCGGCTTATCCGAGTGGTGTTTTAACGTGCCTTTAAACAGCCGGTATGACACCCGTGTTAAAAAGAAAACTCTCAGAGCTCAAAACAACGGACCAGGGGGATTTGTCAGAGTGACTCTAGAACTCCTGGAATACGTTTTCGAACCCGAACATCTCTACTGAATTTTGAAATACTGAGAGTCTGTAACCAAAGCGCTGTGAAAGGTAGGGTAGACTTTCAAGTGGTAATAACGGTTAAAGTGCTGGTATATTTGTTATAAACGCTGTTTCACCAAATTGGAATTCACAAGGAAGGAGCTTGAGACACTGGAAGAGAGAGACCCCAACTCGGGAAATTCACAATGATAACCCAGGTTAATATCTAAGAAAGTGCTTCAAACGCTAGGAATACGTGAATAAAGGGCCTTAATATCTGTAACGCACTGTTTCCTGACAAGGAAATCGTGCTCAAAGAACATAGAACCGAGTTGGATACTGGTTACATTTATAATTCAGGGCCATGAGTTGGCGTCTTTGAAAGAAGCCTGCTAAGGCCATGAAAGCGGAAGTGATGATGTCACCAAGGGGGGAGGGGCCGCGTGGGCAGGTTCAATTGATCCCAGGTGATCATGCTTTGGCCAGGGGACCTGCTGGGAGTGACCATATCACCGAGGTTCGTTGTGGTGTTAGGGTTAGAGAATTGGGGTTCTGGCTAGGGTTAGGGTTACGATAAGGGTTCGGGCTGGGTAGGGTTCAGGCTCAGGTTAGGCATAGGTTTAGGGTTGGGGTCAGAGGGTGAGGGACAGTGTTACGGTCACGGTGTAGTAACGTTGGCTATTCACAACGAATGAGCTTCAATCACTGGACAAATTGGAGTGTAGCACTGAGGATTTACAACTCCAGACTAGGGAAATATTGAGAAATGTGCTTCACACACTAGGAACACATATTCCAATAGAATGATTATCTGAACAGCACAATTTTGTCCCTGGGAAATGTTGTTCAAACAGCTGAGAACCGAGTGTGGCACTGTTTACATTTATTTTTCCCGTCCAAAGGAGTTGGCGTTTTCAGGAAAAGGTTTTGGTGAAACACTGCAAAACTCATTTTCGTAGAGCTGTAGAATAGTATGAAAGTATGGAGAACACTATGAAATCCAAATGGTAGTTGGGCTAGGTTCCCAAGTAGTGTATTTTGTGTTTGTTTCTTTGTTTTTTTAATATATCTTATTGACTTGGTACAGAGAGGAAAGCAGAGGGACAGAGAGCTGGAAACATATCGACCAGCTGCCTCCTCCTGCAAACACCCCCTGCCGGGGATGTGCCCTCAACCAATGGACGTGCCCTTGACCGGAATCGAACCCGGGACCCTTCAGTCCGCAGACCGACGCTCTATGCACTGAGCCAAACCGGTTTCGGCTTATCCGAGTGGTGTTTTAACGTGCCTTTAAACAGCCGGTATGACACCCGTGTTAAAAAGAAAACTCTCAGAGCTCAAAACAACGGACCAGGGGGATTTGTCAGAGTGACTCTAGAACTCCTGGAATACGTTTTCGAACCCGAACATCTCTACTGAATTTTGAAATACTGAGAGTCTGTAACCAAAGCGCTGTGAAAGGTAGGGTAGACTTTCAAGGGGTAATAACGGTTAAAGTGCTGGTATATTTGTTATAAACGCTGTTTCACCAAATTGGAATTCACAAGGAAGGAGCTTGAGACACTGGAAGAGAGAGACCCCAACTCGGGAAATTCACAATGATAACCCAGGTTAATATCTAAGAAAGTGCTTCAAACGCTAGGAATACGTGAATAAAGGGCCTTAATATCTGTAACGCACTGTTTCCTGACAAGGAAATCGTGCTCAAAGAACATAGAACCGAGTTGGATACTGGTTACATTTATAATTCAGGGCCATGAGTTGGCGTCTTTGAAAGAAGCCTGCTAAGGCCATGAAAGCGGAAGTGATGATGTCACCAAGGGGGGAGGGGCCGCGTGGGCAGGTTCAATTGATCCCAGGTGATCATGCTTTGGCCAGGGGACCTGCTGGGAGTGACCATGTCACCGAGGTTCGTTGTGGTGTTAGGGTTAGAGAATTGGGGTTCTGGCTAGGGTTAGGGTTACGATAAGGGTTCGGGCTGGGTAGGGTTCAGGCTCAGGTTAGGCATAGGTTTAGGGTTGGGGTCAGAGGGTGAGGGACAGTGTTACGGTCACGGTGTAGTAACGTTGGCTATTCACAACGAATGAGCTTCAATCACTGGACAAATTGGAGTGTAGCACTGAGGATTTACAACTCCAGACTAGGGAAATATTGAGAAATGTGCTTCACACACTAGGAACACATATTCCAATAGACTGAATATCTGAACAGCACAATTTTGTCCCTGGGAAATGTTGTTCAAACAGCTGAGAACCGAGTGTGGCACTGTTTACATTTATTTTTCCCGTCCAAAGGAGTTGGCGTTTTCAGGAAAAGGTTTTGGTGAAACACTGCAAAACTCATTTTCGTAGAGCTGTAGAATAGTATGAAAGTATGGAGAACACTATGAAATCCAAATGGTAGTTGGGCTAGGTTCCCAAGTAGTGTATTTTGTGTTTGTTTCTTTGTTTTTTTAATATATCTTATTGACTTGGTACAGAGAGGAAAGCAGAGGGACAGAGAGCTGGAAACATATCGACCAGCTGCCTCCTCCTGCAAACACCCCCTGCCGGGGATGTGCCCTCAACCAATGGACGTGCCCTTGACCGGAATCGAACCCGGGACCCTTCAGTCCGCAGACCGACGCTCTATGCACTGAGCCAAACCGGTTTCGGCTTATCCGAGTGGTGTTTTAACGTGCCTTTAAACAGCCGGTATGACACCCGTGTTAAAAAGAAAACTCTCAGAGCTCAAAACAACGGACCAGGGGGATTTGTCAGAGTGACTCTAGAACTCCTGGAATACGTTTTCGAACCCGAACATCTCTACTGAATTTTGAAATACTGAGAGTCTGTAACCAAAGCGCTGTGAAAGGTAGGGTAGACTTTCAAGTGGTAATAACGGTTAAAGTGCTGGTATATTTGTTATAAACGCTGTTTCACCAAATTGGAATTCACAAGGAAGGAGCTTGAGACACTGGAAGAGAGAGACCCCAACTCGGGAAATTCACAATGATAACCCAGGTTAATATCTAAGAAAGTGCTTCAAACGCTAGGAATACGTGAATAAAGGGCCTTAATATCTGTAACGCACTGTTTCCTGACAAGGAAATCGTGCTCAAAGAACATAGAACCGAGTTGGATACTGGTTACATTTATAATTCAGGGCCATGAGTTGGCGTCTTTGAAAGAAGCCTGCTAAGGCCATGAAAGCGGAAGTGATGATGTCACCAAGGGGGGAGGGGCTGCGTGGGCAGGTTCAATTGATCCCAGGTGATCATGCTTTGGCCAGGGGACCTGCTGGGAGTGACCATATCACCGAGGTTCGTTGTGGTGTTAGGGTTAGAGAATTGGGGTTCTGGCTAGGGTTAGGGTTACGATAAGGGTTCGGGCTGGGTAGGGTTCAGGCTCAGGTTAGGCATAGGTTTAGGGTTGGGGTCAGAGGGTGAGGGACAGTGTTACGGTCACGGTGTAGTAACGTTGGCTATTCACAACGAATGATCTTCAATCACTGGACAAATTGGAGTGTAGCACTGAGGATTTACAACTCCAGACTAGGGAAATATTGAGAAATGTGCTTCACACACTAGGAACACATATTCCAATAGACTGAATATCTGAACAGCACAATTTTGTCCCTGGGAAATGTTGTTCAAACAGCTGAGAACCGAGTGTGGCACTGTTTACATTTATTTTTCCCGTCCAAAGGAGTTGGCGTTTTCAGGAAAAGGTTTTGGTGAAACACTGCAAAACTCATTTTCGTAGAGCTGTAGAATAGTATGAAAGTATGGAGAACACTATGAAATCCAAATGGTAGTTGGGCTAGGTTCCCAAGTAGTGTATTTTGTGTTTGTTTCTTTGTTTTTTTAATATATCTTATTGACTTGGTACAGAGAGGAAAGCAGAGGGACAGAGAGCTGGAAACATATCGACCAGCTGCCTCCTCCTGCAAACACCCCCTGCCGGGGATGTGCCCTCAACCAATGGACGTGCCCTTGACCGGAATCGAACCCGGGACCCTTCAGTCCGCAGACCGACGCTCTTTGCACTGAGCCAAACCGGTTTCGGCTTATCCGAGTGGTGTTTTAACGTGCCTTTAAACAGCCGGTATGACACCCGTGTTAAAAAGAAAACTCTCAGAGCTCAAAACAACGGACCAGGGGGATTTGTCAGAGTGACTCCAGAACTCCTGGAATACGTTTTCGAACCCGAACATCTCTACTGAATTTTGAAATACTGAGAGTCTGTAACCATAGCGCTGTGAAAGGTAGGGTAGACTTTCAAGGGGTAATAACGGTTAAAGTGCTGGTATATTTGTTATAAACGCTGTTTCACCAAATTGGAATTCACAAGGAAGGAGCTTGAGACACTGGAAGAGAGAGACCCCAACTCGGGAAATTCACAATGATAACCCAGGTTAATATCTAAGAAAGTGCTTCAAACGCTAGGAATACGTGAATAAAGGGCCTTAATATCTGTAACGCACTGTTTCCTGACAAGGAAATCGTGCTCAAAGAACATAGAACCGAGTTGGATACTGGTTACATTTATAATTCAGGGCCATGAGTTGGCGTCTTTGAAAGAAGCCTGCTAAGGCCATGAAAGCGGAAGTGATGATGTCACCAAGGGGGGAGGGGCCGCGTGGGCAGGTTCAATTGATCCCAGGTGATCATGCTTTGGCCAGGGGACCTCCTGGGAGTGACCATGTCACCGAGGTTCGTTGTGGTGTTAGGGTTAGAGAATTGGGGTTCTGGCTAGGGTTAGGGTTACGATAAGGGTTCGGGCTGGGTAGGGTTCAGGCTCAGGTTAGGCATAGGTTTAGGGTTGGGGTCAGAGGGTGAGGGACAGGGTTTCGGTCACGGTGTAGTAACGTTGGCTATTCACAACGAATGAGCTTCAATCACTGGACAAATTGGAGTGTAGCACTGAGGATTTACAACTCCAGACTAGGGAAATATTGAGAAATGTGCTTCACACACTAGGAACACATATTCCAATAGACTGAATATCTGAACAGCACAATTTTGTCCCTGGGAAATGTTGTTCAAACAGCTGAGAACCGAGTGTGGCACTGTTTACATTTATTTTTCCCGTCCAAAGGAGTTGGCGTTTTCAGGAAAAGGTTTTGGTGAAACACTGCAAAACTCATTTTCGTAGAGCTGTAGAATAGTATGAAAGTATGGAGAACACTATGAAATCAAAATGGTAGTTGGGCTAGGTTCCCAAGTAGTGTATTTTGTGTTTGTTTCTTTGTTTTTTTAATATATCTTATTGACTTGGTACAGAGAGGAAAGCAGAGGGACAGAGAGCTGGAAACATATCGACCAGCTGCCTCCTCCTGCAAACACCCCCTGCCGGGGATGTGCCCTCAACCAATGGGCGTGCCCTTGACCGGAATCGAACCCGGGACCCTTCAGTCCGCAGACCGACGCTCTATCCACTGAGCCAAACCGGTTTCGGCTTATCCGAGTGGTGTTTTAACGTGCCTTTAAACAGCCGGTATGACACCCGTGTTAAAAAGAAAACTCTCAGAGCTCAAAACAACGGACCAGGGGGATTTGTCAGAGTGACTCCAGAACTCCTGGAATACGTTTTCGAACCCGAACATCTCTACTGAATTTTGAAATACTGAGAGTCTGTAACCATAGCGCTGTGAAAGGTAGGGTAGACTTTCAAGTGGTAATAACGGTTAAAGTGCTGGTATATTTGTTATAAACGCTGTTTCACCAAATTGGAATTCACAAGGAAGGAGCTTGAGACACTGGAAGAGAGAGACCCCAACTCGGGAAATTCACAATGATAACCCAGGTTAATATCTAAGAAAGTGCTTCAAACGCTAGGAATACGTGAATAAAGGGCCTTAATATCTGTAACGCACTGTTTCCTGACAAGGAAATCGTGCTCAAAGAACATAGAACCGAGTTGGATACTGGTTACATTTATAATTCAGGGCCATGAGTTGGCGTCTTTGAAAGAAGCCTGCTAAGGCCATGAAAGCGGAAGTGATGATGTCACCAAGGGGGGAGGGGCCGCGTGGGCAGGTTCCATTGATCCCAGGTGATCATGCTTTGGCCAGGGGACCTGCTGGGAGTGACCATGTCACCGAGGTTCGTTGTGGTGTTAGGGTTAGAGAATTGGGGTTCTGGCTAGGGTTAGGGTTACGATAAGGGTTCGGGCTGGGTAGGGTTCAGGCTCAGGTTAGGCATAGGTTTAGGGTTGGGGTCAGAGGGTGAGGGACAGTGTTACGGTCACGGTGTAGTAACGTTGGCTATTCACAACGAATGAGCTTCAATCACTGGACAAATTGGAGTGTAGCACTGAGGATTTACAACTCCAGACTAGGGAAATATTGAGAAATGTGCTTCACACACTAGGAACACATATTCCAATAGACTGAATATCTGAACAGCACAATTTTGTCCCTGGGAAATGTTGTTCAAACAGCTGAGAACCGAGTGTGGCACTGTTTACATTTATTTTTCCCGTCCAAAGGAGTTGGCGTTTTCAGGAAAAGGTTTTGGTGAAACACTGCAAAACTCATTTTCGTAGAGCTGTAGAATAGTATGAAAGTATGGAGAACACTATGAAATCAAAATGGTAGTTGGGCTAGGTTCCCAAGTAGTGTATTTTGTGTTTGTTTCTTTGTTTTTTTAATATATCTTATTGACTTGGTACAGAGAGGAAAGCAGAGGGACAAAGAGCTGGAAACATATCGACCAGCTGCCTCCTCCTGCAAACACCCCCTGCCGGGGATGTGCCCTCAACCAATGGACGTGCCCTTGACCGGAATCGAACCCGGGACCCTTCAGTCCGCAGACCGACGCTCTATGCACTGAGCCAAACCGGTTTCGGCTTATCCGAGTGGTGTTTTAACGTGCCTTTAAACAGCCGGTATGACACCCGTGTTAAAAAGAAAACTCTCAGAGCTCAAAACAACGGACCAGGGGGATTTGTCAGAGTGACTCTAGAACTCCTGGAATACGTTTTCGAACCCGAACATCTCTACTGAATTTTGAAATACTGAGAGTCTGTAACCAAAGCGCTGTGAAAGGTAGGGTAGACTTTCAAGTGGTAATAACGGTTAAAGTGCTGGTATATTT
This sequence comes from Cnephaeus nilssonii, assembly GCF_951640355.1. Taxonomy (NCBI): domain Eukaryota; kingdom Metazoa; phylum Chordata; class Mammalia; order Chiroptera; family Vespertilionidae; genus Cnephaeus; species Cnephaeus nilssonii. The sequence goes on along the minus strand of NW_027645411.1, from coordinate 48,288 downwards.
GTTATAAACGCTGTTTCACCAAATTGGAATTCACAAGGAAGGAGCTTGAGACACTGGAAGAGAGAGACCCCAACTCGGGAAATTCACAATGATAACCCAGGTTAATATCTAAGAAAGTGCTTCAAACGCTAGGAATACGTGAATAAAGGGCCTTAATATCTGTAACGCACTGTTTCCTGACAAGGAAATCGTGCTCAAAGAACATAGAACCGAGTTGGATACTGGTTACATTTATAATTCAGGGCCATGAGTTGGCGTCTTTGAAAGAAGCCTGCTAAGGCCATGAAAGCGGAAGTGATGATGTCACCAAGGGGGGAGGGGCCGCGTGGGCAGGTTCAATTGATCCCAGGTGATCATGCTTTGGCCAGGGGACCTGCTGGGAGTGACCATGTCACCGAGGTTCGTTGTGGTGTTAGGGTTAGAGAATTGGGGTTCTGGCTAGGGTTAGGGTTACGATAAGGGTTCGGGCTGGGTAGGGTTCAGGCTCAGGTTAGGCATAGGTTTAGGGTTGGGGTCAGAGGGTGAGGGACAGGGTTTCGGTCACGGTGTAGTAACGTTGGCTATTCACAACGAATGAGCTTCAATCACTGGACAAATTGGAGTGTAGCACTGAGGATTTACAACTCCAGACTAGGGAAATATTGAGAAATGTGCTTCACACACTAGGAACACATATTCCAATAGAATGATTATCTGAACAGCACAATTTTGTCCCTGGGAAATGTTGTTCAAACAGCTGAGAACCGAGTGTGGCACTGTTTACATTTATTTTTCCCGTCCAAAGGAGTTGGCGTTTTCAGGAAAAGGTTTTGGTGAAACACTGCAAAACTCATTTTCGTAGAGCTGTAGAATAGTATGAAAGTATGGAGAACACTATGAAATCCAAATGGTAGTTGGGCTAGGTTCCCAAGTAGTGTATTTTGTGTTTGTTTCTTTGTTTTTTTAATATATCTTATTGACTTGGTACAGAGAGGAAAGCAGAGGGACAGAGAGCTGGAAACATATCGACCAGCTGCCTCCTCCTGCAAACACCCCCTGCCGGGGATGTGCCCTCAACCAATGGACGTGCCCTTGACCGGAATCGAACCCGGGACCCTTCAGTCCGCAGACCGACGCTCTATGCACTGAGCCAAACCGGTTTCGGCTTATCCGAGTGGTGTTTTAACGTGCCTTTAAACAGCCGGTATGACACCCGTGTTAAAAAGAAAACTCTCAGAGCTCAAAACAACGGACCAGGGGGATTTGTCAGAGTGACTCCAGAACTCCTGGAATACGTTTTCGAACCCGAACATCTCTACTGAATTTTGAAATACTGAGAGTCTGTAACCAAAGCGCTGTGAAAGGTAGGGTAGACTTTCAAGTGGTAATAACGGTTAAAGTGCTGGTATATTTGTTATAAACGCTGTTTCACCAAATTGGAATTCACAAGGAAGGAGCTTGAGACACTGGAAGAGAGAGACCCCAACTCGGGAAATTCACAATGATAACCCAGGTTAATATCTAAGAAAGTGCTTCAAACGCTAGGAATACGTGAATAAAGGGCCTTAATATCTGTAACGCACTGTTTCCTGACAAGGAAATCGTGCTCAAAGAACATAGAACCGAGTTGGATACTGGTTACATTTATAATTCAGGGCCATGAGTTGGCGTCTTTGAAAGAAGCCTGCTAAGGCCATGAAAGCGGAAGTGATGATGTCACCAAGGGGGGAGGGGCCGCGTGGGCAGGTTCAATTGATCCCAGGTGATCATGCTTTGGCCAGGGGACCTGCTGGGAGTGACCATATCACCGAGGTTCGTTGTGGTGTTAGGGTTAGAGAATTGGGGTTCTGGCTAGGGTTAGGGTTACGATAAGGGTTCGGGCTGGGTAGGGTTCAGGCTCAGGTTAGGCATAGGTTTAGGGTTGGGGTCAGAGGGTGAGGGACAGTGTTACGGTCACGGTGTAGTAACGTTGGCTATTCACAACGAATGAGCTTCAATCACTGGACAAATTGGAGTGTAGCACTGAGGATTTACAACTCCAGACTAGGGAAATATTGAGAAATGTGCTTCACACACTAGGAACACATATTCCAATAGACTGAATATCTGAACAGCACAATTTTGTCCCTGGGAAATGTTGTTCAAACAGCTGAGAACCGAGTGTGGCACTGTTTACATTTATTTTTCCCGTCCAAAGGAGTTGGCGCTTTCAGGAAAAGGTTTTGGTGAAACACTGCAAAACTCATTTTCGTAGAGCTGTAGAATAGTATGAAAGTATGGAGAACACTATGAAATCCAAATGGTAGTTGGGCTAGGTTCCCAAGTAGTGTATTTTGTGTTTGTTTCTTTGTTTTTTTAATATATCTTATTGACTTGGTACAGAGAGGAAAGCAGAGGGACAGAGAGCTGGAAACATATCGACCAGCTGCCTCCTCCTGCAAACACCCCCTGCCGGGGATGTGCCCTCAACCAATGGACGTGCCCTTGACCGGAATCGAACCCGGGACCCTTCAGTCCGCAGACCGACGCTCTATGCACTGAGCCAAACCGGTTTCGGCTTATCCGAGTGGTGTTTTAACGTGCCTTTAAACAGCCGGTATGACACCCGTGTTAAAAAGAAAACTCTCAGAGCTCAAAACAACGGACCAGGGGGATTTGTCAGAGTGACTCCAGAACTCCTGGAATACGTTTTCGAACCCGAACATCTCTACTGAATTTTGAAATACTGAGAGTCTGTAACCAAAGCGCTGTGAAAGGTAGGGTAGACTTTCAAGTGGTAATAACGGTTAAAGTGCTGGTATATTTGTTATAAACGCTGTTTCACCAAATTGGAATTCACAAGGAAGGAGCTTGAGACACTGGAAGAGAGAGACCCCAACTCGGGAAATTCACAATGATAACCCAGGTTAATATCTAAGAAAGTGCTTCAAACGCTAGGAATACGTGAATAAAGGGCCTTAATATCTGTAACGCACTGTTTCCTGACAAGGAAATCGTGCTCAAAGAACATAGAACCGAGTTGGATACTGGTTACATTTATAATTCAGGGCCATGAGTTGGCGTCTTTGAAAGAAGCCTGCTAAGGCCATGAAAGCGGAAGTGATGATGTCACCAAGGGGGGAGGGGCCGCGTGGGCAGGTTCCATTGATCCCAGGTGATCATGCTTTGGCCAGGGGACCTGCTGGGAGTGACCATGTCACCGAGGTTCGTTGTGGTGTTAGGGTTAGAGAATTGGGGTTCTGGCTAGGGTTAGGGTTACGATAAGGGTTCGGGCTGGGTAGGGTTCAGGCTCAGGTTAGGCATAGGTTTAGGGTTGGGGTCAGAGGGTGAGGGACAGTGTTACGGTCACGGTGTAGTAACGTTGGCTATTCACAACAAATGAGCTTCAATCACTGGACAAATTGGAGTGTAGCACTGAGGATTTACAACTCCAGACTAGGGAAATATTGAGAAATGTGCTTCACACACTAGGAACACATATTCCAATAGACTGAATATCTGAACAGCACAATTTTGTCCCTGGGAAATGTTGTTCAAACAGCTGAGAACCGAGTGTGGCACTGTTTACATTTATTTTTCCCGTCCAAAGGAGTTGGCGTTTTCAGGAAAAGGTTTTGGTGAAACACTGCAAAACTCATTTTCGTAGAGCTGTAGAATAGTATGAAAGTATGGAGAACACTATGAAATCAAAATGGTAGTTGGGCTAGGTTCCCAAGTAGTGTATTTTGTGTTTGTTTCTTTGTTTTTTTAATATATCTTATTGACTTGGTACAGAGAGGAAAGCAGAGGGACAGAGAGCTGGAAACATATCGACCAGCTGCCTCCTCCTGCAAACACCCCCTGCCGGGGATGTGCCCTCAACCAATGGACGTGCCATTGACCGGAATCGAACCCGGGACCCTTCAGTCCGCAGACCGACGCTCTATCCACTGAGCCAAACCGGTTTCGGCTTATCCGAGTGGTGTTTTAACGTGCCTTTAAACAGCCGGTATGACACCCGTGTTAAAAAGAAAACTCTCAGAGCTCAAAACAACGGACCAGGGGGATTTGTCAGAGTGACTCTAGAACTCCTGGAATACGTTTTCGAACCCGAACATCTCTACTGAATTTTGAAATACTGAGAGTCTGTAACCAAAGCGCTGTGAAAGGTAGGGTAGACTTTCAAGTGGTAATAACGGTTAAAGTGCTGGTATATTTGTTATAAACGCTGTTTCACCAAATTGGAATTCACAAGGAAGGAGCTTGAGACACTGGAAGAGAGAGACCCCAACTCGGGAAATTCACAATGATAACCCAGGTTAATATCTAAGAAAGTGCTTCAAACGCTAGGAATACGTGAATAAAGGGCCTTAATATCTGTAACGCACTGTTTCCTGACAAGGAAATCGTGCTCAAAGAACATAGAACCGAGTTGGATACTGGTTACATTTATAATTCAGGGCCATGAGTTGGCGTCTTTGAAAGAAGCCTGCTAAGGCCATGAAAGCGGAAGTGATGATGTCACCAAGGGGGGAGGGGCCGCGTGGGCAGGTTCAATTGATCCCAGGTGATCATGCTTTGGCCAGGGGACCTGCTGGGAGTGACCATATCACCGAGGTTCGTTGTGGTGTTAGGGTTAGAGAATTGGGGTTCTGGCTAGGGTTAGGGTTACGATAAGGGTTCGGGCTGGGTAGGGTTCAGGCTCAGGTTAGGCATAGGTTTAGGGTTGGGGTCAGAGGGTGAGGGACAGTGTTACGGTCACGGTGTAGTAACGTTGGCTATTCACAACGAATGAGCTTCAATCACTGGACAAATTGGAGTGTAGCACTGAGGATTTACAACTCCAGACTAGGGAAATATTGAGAAATGTGCTTCACACACTAGGAACACATATTCCAATAGAATGAATATCTGAACAGCACAATTTTGTCCCTGGGAAATGTTGTTCAAACAGCTGAGAACCGAGTGTGGCACTGTTTACATTTATTTTTCCCGTCCAAAGGAGTTGGCGTTTTCAGGAAAAGGTTTTGGTGAAACACTGCAAAACTCATTTTCGTAGAGCTGTAGAATAGTATGAAAGTATGGAGAACACTATGAAATCAAAATGGTAGTTGGGCTAGGTTCCCAAGTAGTGTATTTTGTGTTTGTTTCTTTGTTTTTTTAATATATCTTATTGACTTGGTACAGAGAGGAAAGCAGAGGGACAGAGAGCTGGAAACATATCGACCAGCTGCCTCCTCCTGCAAACACCCCCTTCCGGGGATGTGCCCTCAACCAATGGGCGTGCCCTTGACCGGAATCGAACCCGGGACCCTTCAGTCCGCAGACCGACGCTCTATCCACTGAGCCAAACCGGTTTCGGCTTATCCGAGTGGTGTTTTAACGTGCCTTTAAACAGCCGGTATGACACCCGTGTTAAAAAGAAAACTCTCAGAGCTCAAAACAACGGACCAGGGGGATTTGTCAGAGTGACTCCAGAACTCCTGGAATACGTTTTCGAACCCGAACATCTCTACTGAATTTTGAAATACTGAGAGTCTGTAACCATAGCGCTGTGAAAGGTAGGGTAGACTTTCAAGTGGTAATAACGGTTAAAGTGCTGGTATATTTGTTATAAACGCTGTTTCACCAAATTGGAATTCACAAGGAAGGAGCTTGAGACACTGGAAGAGAGAGACCCCAACTCGGGAAATTCACAATGATAACCCAGGTTAATATCTAAGAAAGTGCTTCAAACGCTAGGAATACGTGAATAAAGGGCCTTAATATCTGTAACGCACTGTTTCCTGACAAGGAAATCGTGCTCAAAGAACATAGAACCGAGTTGGATACTGGTTACATTTATAATTCAGGGCCATGAGTTGGCGTCTTTGAAAGAAGCCTGCTAAGGCCATGAAAGCGGAAGTGATGATGTCACCAAGGGGGGAGGGGCCGCGTGGGCAGGTTCAATTGATCCCAGGTGATCATGCTTTGGCCAGGGGACCTGCTGGGAGTGACCATGTCACCGAGGTTCGTTGTGGTGTTAGGGTTAGAGAATTGGGGTTCTGGCTAGGGTTAGGGTTACGATAAGGGTTCGGGCTGGGTAGGGTTCAGGCTCAGGTTAGGCATAGGTTTAGGGTTGGGGTCAGAGGGTGAGGGACAGTGTTACGGTCACGGTGTAGTAACGTTGGCTATTCACAACGAATGAGCTTCAATCACTGGACAAATTGGAGTGTAGCACTGAGGATTTACAACTCCAGACTAGGGAAATATTGAGAAATGTGCTTCACACACTAGGAACACATATTCCAATAGACTGAATATCTGAACAGCACAATTTTGTCCCTGGGAAATGTTGTTCAAACAGCTGAGAACCGAGTGTGGCACTGTTTACATTTATTTTTCCCGTCCAAAGGAGTTGGCGTTTTCAGGAAAAGGTTTTGGTGAAACACTGCAAAACTCATTTTCGTAGAGCTGTAGAATAGTATGAAAGTATGGAGAACACTATGAAATCAAAATGGTAGTTGGGCTAGGTTCCCAAGTAGTGTATTTTGTGTTTGTTTCTTTGTTTTTTTAATATATCTTATTGACTTGGTACAGAGAGGAAAGCAGAGGGACAAAGAGCTGGAAACATATCGACCAGCTGCCTCCTCCTGCAAACACCCCCTGCCGGGGATGTGCCCTCAACCAATGGACGTGCCCTTGACCGGAATCGAACCCGGGACCCTTCAGTCCGCAGACCGACGCTCTATGCACTGAGCCAAACCGGTTTCGGCTTATCCGAGTGGTGTTTTAACGTGCCTTTAAACAGCCGGTATGACACCCGTGTTAAAAAGAAAACTCTCAGAGCTCAAAACAACGGACCAGGGGGATTTGTCAGAGTGACTCTAGAACTCCTGGAATACGTTTTCGAACCCGAACATCTCTACTGAATTTTGAAATACTGAGAGTCTGTAACCAAAGCGCTGTGAAAGGTAGGGTAGACTTTCAAGTGGTAATAACGGTTAAAGTGCTGGTATATTTGTTATAAACGCTGTTTCACCAAATTGGAATTCACAAGGAAGGAGCTTGAGACACTGGAAGAGAGAGACCCCAACTCGGGAAATTCACAATGATAACCCAGGTTAATATCTAAGAAAGTGCTTCAAACGCTAGGAATACGTGAATAAAGGGCCTTAATATCTGTAACGCACTGTTTCCTGACAAGGAAATCGTGCTCAAAGAACATAGAACCGAGTTGGATACTGGTTACATTTATAATTCAGGGCCATGAGTTGGCGTCTTTGAAAGAAGCCTGCTAAGGCCATGAAAGCGGAAGTGATGATGTCACCAAGGGGGGAGGGGCCGCGTGGGCAGGTTCCATTGATCCCAGGTGATCATGCTTTGGCCAGGGGACCTGCTGGGAGTGACCATGTCACCGAGGTTCGTTGTGGTGTTAGGGTTAGAGAATTGGGGTTCTGGCTAGGGTTAGGGTTACGATAAGGGTTCGGGCTGGGTAGGGTTCAGGCTCAGGTTAGGCATAGGTTTAGGGTTGGGATCAGAGGGTGAGGGACAGTGTTACGGTCACGGTGTAGTAACGTTGGCTATTCACAACGAATGAGCTTCAATCACTGGACAAATTGGAGTGTAGCACTGAGGATTTACAACTCCAGACTAGGGAAATATTGAGAAATGTGCTTCACACACTAGGAACACATATTCCAATAGAATGAATATCTGAACAGCACAATTTTGTCCCTGGGAAATGTTGTTCAAACAGCTGAGAACCGAGTGTGGCACTGTTTACATTTATTTTTCCCGTCCAAAGGAGTTGGCGTTTTCAGGAAAAGGTTTTGGTGAAACACTGCAAAACTCATTTTCGTAGAGCTGTAGAATAGTATGAAAGTATGGAGAACACTATGAAATCAAAATGGTAGTTGGGCTAGGTTCCCAAGTAGTGTATTTTGTGTTTGTTTCTTTGTTTTTTTAATATATCTTATTGACTTGGTACAGAGAGGAAAGCAGAGGGACAGAGAGCTGGAAACATATCGACCAGCTGCCTCCTCCTGCAAACACCCCCTGCCGGGGATGTGCCCTCAACCAATGGGCGTGCCCTTGACCGGAATCGAACCCGGGACCCTTCAGTCCGCAGACCGACGCTCTATCCACTGAGCCAAACCGGTTTCGGCTTATCCGAGTGGTGTTTTAACGTGCCTTTAAACAGCCGGTATGACACCCGTGTTAAAAAGAAAACTCTCAGAGCTCAAAACAACGGACCAGGGGGATTTGTCAGAGTGACTCCAGAACTCCTGGAATACGTTTTCGAACCCGAACATCTCTACTGAATTTTGAAATACTGAGAGTCTGTAACCATAGCGCTGTGAAAGGTAGGGTAGACTTTCAAGTGGTAATAACGGTTAAAGTGCTGGTATATTTGTTATAAACGCTGTTTCACCAAATTGGAATTCACAAGGAAGGAGCTTGAGACACTGGAAGAGAGAGACCCCAACTCGGGAAATTCACAATGATAACCCAGGTTAATATCTAAGAAAGTGCTTCAAACGCTAGGAATACGTGAATAAAGGGCCTTAATATCTGTAACGCACTGTTTCCTGACAAGGAAATCGTGCTCAAAGAACATAGAACCGAGTTGGATACTGGTTACATTTATAATTCAGGGCCATGAGTTGGCGTCTTTGAAAGAAGCCTGCTAAGGCCATGAAAGCGGAAGTGATGATGTCACCAAGGGGGGAGGGGCCGCGTGGGCAGGTTCAATTGATCCCAGGTGATCATGCTTTGGCCAGGGGACCTGCTGGGAGTGACCATGTCACCGAGGTTCGTTGTGGTGTTAGGGTTAGAGAATTGGGGTTCTGGCTAGGGTTAGGGTTACGATAAGGGTTCGGGCTGGGTAGGGTTCAGGCTCAGGTTAGGCATAGGTTTAGGGTTGGGGTCAGAGGGTGAGGGACAGTGTTACGGTCACGGTGTAGTAACGTTGGCTATTCACAACGAATGAGCTTCAATCACTGGACAAATTGGAGTGTAGCACTGAGGATTTACAACTCCAGACTAGGGAAATATTGAGAAATGTGCTTCACACACTAGGAACACATATTCCAATAGACTGAATATCTGAACAGCACAATTTTGTCCCTGGGAAATGTTGTTCAAACAGCTGAGAACCGAGTGTGGCACTGTTTACATTTATTTTTCCCGTCCAAAGGAGTTGGCGTTTTCAGGAAAAGGTTTTGGTGAAACACTGCAAAACTCATTTTCGTAGAGCTGTAGAATAGTATGAAAGTATGGAGAACACTATGAAATCAAAATGGTAGTTGGGCTAGGTTCCCAAGTAGTGTATTTTGTGTTTGTTTCTTTGTTTTTTTAATATATCTTATTGACTTGGTACAGAGAGGAAAGCAGAGGGACAAAGAGCTGGAAACATATCGACCAGCTGCCTCCTCCTGCAAACACCCCCTGCCGGGGATGTGCCCTCAACCAATGGACGTGCCCTTGACCGGAATCGAACCCGGGACCCTTCAGTCCGCAGACCGACGCTCTATGCACTGAGCCAAACCGGTTTCGGCTTATCCGAGTGGTGTTTTAACGTGCCTTTAAACAGCCGGTATGACACCCGTGTTAAAAAGAAAACTCTCAGAGCTCAAAACAACGGACCAGGGGGATTTGTCAGAGTGACTCTAGAACTCCTGGAATACGTTTTCGAACCCGAACATCTCTACTGAATTTTGAAATACTGAGAGTCTGTAACCAAGCGCTGTGAAAGGTAGGGTAGACTTTCAAGTGGTAATAACGGTTAAAGTGCTGGTATATTTGTTATAAACGCTGTTTCACCAAATTGGAATTCACAAGGAAGGAGCTTGAGACACTGGAAGAGAGAGACCCCAACTCGGGAAATTCACAATGATAACCCAGGTTAATATCTAAGAAAGTGCTTCAAACGCTAGGAATACGTGAATAAAGGGCCTTAATATCTGTAACGCACTGTTTCCTGACAAGGAAATCGTGCTCAAAGAACATAGAACCGAGTTGGATACTGGTTACATTTATAATTCAGGGCCATGAGTTGGCGTCTTTGAAAGAAGCCTGCTAAGGCCATGAAAGCGGAAGTGATGATGTCACCAAGGGGGGAGGGGCCGCGTGGGCAGGTTCAATTGATCCCAGGTGATCATGCTTTGGCCAGGGGACCTGCTGGGAGTGACCATGTCACCGAGGTTCGTTGTGGTGTTAGGGTTAGAGAATTGGGGTTCTGGCTAGGGTTAGGGTTACGATAAGGGTTCGGGCTGGGTAGGGTTCAGGCTCAGGTTAGGCATAGGTTTAGGGTTGGGGTCAGAGGGTGAGGGACAGTGTTACGGTCACGGTGTAGTAACGTTGGCTATTCACAACGAATGATCTTCAATCACTGGACAAATTGGAGTGTAGCACTGAGGATTTACAACTCCAGACTAGGGAAATATTGAGAAATGTGCTTCACACACTAGGAACACATATTCCAATAGACTGAATATCTGAACAGCACAATTTTGTCCCTGGGAAATGTTGTTCAAACAGCTGAGAACCGAGTGTGGCACTGTTTACATTTATTTTTCCCGTCCAAAGGAGTTGGCGTTTTCAGGAAAAGGTTTTGGTGAAACACTGCAAAACTCATTTTCGTAGAGCTGTAGAATAGTATGAAAGTATGGAGAACACTATGAAATCAAAATGGTAGTTGGGCTAGGTTCCCAAGTAGTGTATTTTGTGTTTGTTTCTTTGTTTTTTTAATATATCTTATTGACTTGGTACAGAGAGGAAAGCAGAGGGACAGAGAGCTGGAAACATATCGACCAGCTGCCTCCTCCTGCAAACACCCCCTGCCGGTGATGTGCCCTCAACCAATGGACGTGCCATTGACCGGAATCGAACCCGGGACCCTTCAGTCCGCAGACCGACGCTCTATCCACTGAGCCAAACCGGTTTCGGCTTATCCGAGTGGTGTTTTAACGTGCCTTTAAACAGCCGGTATGACACCCGTGTTAAAAAGAAAACTCTCAGAGCTCAAAACAACGGACCAGGGGGATTTGTCAGAGTGACTCTAGAACTCCTGGAATACGTTTTCGAACCCGAACATCTCTACTGAATTTTGAAATACTGAGAGTCTGTAACCAAAGCGCTGTGAAAGGTAGGGTAGACTTTCAAGTGGTAATAACGGTTAAAGTGCTGGTATATTTGTTATAAACGCTGTTTCACCAAATTGGAATTCACAAGGAAGGAGCTTGAGACACTGGAAGAGAGAGACCCCAACTCGGGAAATTCACAATGATAACCCAGGTTAATATCTAAGAAAGTGCTTCAAACGCTAGGAATACGTGAATAAAGGGCCTTAATATCTGTAACGCACTGTTTCCTGACAAGGAAATCGTGCTCAAAGAACATAGAACCGAGTTGGATACTGGTTACATTTATAATTCAGGGCCATGAGTTGGCGTCTTTGAAAGAAGCCTGCTAAGGCCATGAAAGCGGAAGTGATGATGTCACCAAGGGGGGAGGGGCCGCGTGGGCAGGTTCAATTGATCCCAGGTGATCATGCTTTGGCCAGGGGACCTGCTGGGAGTGACCATGTCACCGAGGTTCGTTGTGGTGTTAGGGTTAGAGAATTGGGGTTCTGGCTAGGGTTAGGGTTACGATAAGGGTTCGGGCTGGGTAGGGTTCAGGCTCAGGTTAGGCATAGGTTTAGGGTTGGGGTCAGAGGGTGAGGGACAGTGTTACGGTCATGGTGTAGTAACGTTGGCTATTCACAACGAATGAGCTTCAATCACTGGACAAATTGGAGTGTAGCACTGAGGATTTACAACTCCAGACTAGGGAAATATTGAGAAATGTGCTTCACACACTAGGAACACATATTCCAATAGAATGAATATCTGAACAGCACAATTTTGTCCCTGGGAAATGTTGTTCAAACAGCTGAGAACCGAGTGTGGCACTGTTTACATTTATTTTTCCCGTCCAAAGGAGTTGGCGTTTTCAGGAAAAGGTTTTGGTGAAACACTGCAAAACTCATTTTCGTAGAGCTGTAGAATAGTATGAAAGTATGGAGAACACTATGAAATCAAAATGGTAGTTGGGCTAGGTTCCCAAGTAGTGTATTTTGTGTTTGTTTCTTTGTTTTTTTAATATATCTTATTGACTTGGTACAGAGAGGAAAGCAGAGGGACAGAGAGCTGGAAACATATCGACCAGCTGCCTCCTCCTGCAAACACCCCCTTCCGGGGATGTGCCCTCAACCAATGGGCGTGCCCTTGACCGGAATCGAACCCGGGACCCTTCAGTCCGCAGACCGACGCTCTATCCACTGAGCCAAACCGGTTTCGGCTTATCCGAGTGGTGTTTTAACGTGCCTTTAAACAGCCGGTATGACACCCGTGTTAAAAAGAAAACTCTCAGAGCTCAAAACAACGGACCAGGGGGATTTGTCAGAGTGACTCCAGAACTCCTGGAATACGTTTTCGAACCCGAACATCTCTACTGAATTTTGAAATACTGAGAGTCTGTAACCATAGCGCTGTGAAAGGTAGGGTAGACTTTCAAGTGGTAATAACGGTTAAAGTGCTGGTATATTTGTTATAAACGCTGTTTCACCAAATTGGAATTCACAAGGAAGGAGCTTGAGACACTGGAAGAGAGAGACCCCAACTCGGGAAATTCACAATGATAACCCAGGTTAATATCTAAGAAAGTGCTTCAAACGCTAGGAATACGTGAATAAAGGGCCTTAATATCTGTAACGCACTGTTTCCTGACAAGGAAATCGTGCTCAAAGAACATAGAACCGAGTTGGATACTGGTTACATTTATAATTCAGGGCCATGAGTTGGCGTCTTTGAAAGAAGCCTGCTAAGGCCATGAAAGCGGAAGTGATGATGTCACCAAGGGGGGAGGGGCCGCGTGGGCAGGTTCAATTGATCCCAGGTGATCATGCTTTGGCCAGGGGACCTGCTGGGAGTGACCATATCACCGAGGTTCGTTGTGGTGTTAGGGTTAGAGAATTGGGGTTCTGGCTAGGGTTAGGGTTACGATAAGGGTTCGGGCTGGGTAGGGTTCAGGCTCAGGTTAGGCATAGGTTTAGGGTTGGGGTCAGAGGGTGAGGGACAGTGTTACGGTCACGGTGTAGTAACGTTGGCTATTCACAACGAATGAGCTTCAATCACTGGACAAATTGGAGTGTAGCACTGAGGATTTACAACTCCAGACTAGGGAAATATTGAGAAATGTGCTTCACACACTAGGAACACATATTCCAATAGACTGAATATCTGAACAGCACAATTTTGTCCCTGGGAAATGTTGTTCAAACAGCTGAGAACCGAGTGTGGCACTGTTTACATTTATTTTTCCCGTCCAAAGGAGTTGGCGTTTTCAGGAAAAGGTTTTGGTGAAACACTGCAAAACTCATTTTCGTAGAGCTGTAGAATAGTATGAAAGTATGGAGAACACTATGAAATCAAAATGGTAGTTGGGCTAGGTTCCCAAGTAGTGTATTTTGTGTTTGTTTCTTTGTTTTTTTAATATATCTTATTGACTTGGTACAGAGAGGAAAGCAGAGGGACAGAGAGCTGGAAACATATCGACCAGCTGCCTCCTCCTGCAAACACCCCCTGCCGGGGATGTGCCCTCAACCAATGGACGTGCCCTTGACCGGAATCGAACCCGGGACCCTTCAGTCCGCAGACCGACGCTCTATCCACTGAGCCAAACCGGTTTCGGCTTATCCGAGTGGTGTTTTAACGTGCCTTTAAACAGCCGGTATGACACCCGTGTTAAAAAGAAAACTCTCAGAGCTCAAAACAACGGACCAGGGGGATTTGTCAGAGTGACTCTAGAACTCCTGGAATACGTTTTCGAACCCGAACATCTCTACTGAATTTTGAAATACTGAGAGTCTGTAACCATAGCGCTGTGAAAGGTAGGGTAGACTTTCAAGTGGTAATAACGGTTAAAGTGCTGGTATATTTGTTATAAACGCTGTTTCACCAAATTGGAATTCACAAGGAAGGAGCTTGAGACACTGGAAGAGAGAGACCCCAACTCGGGAAATTCACAATGATAACCCAGGTTAATATCTAAGAAAGTGCTTCAAACGCTAGGAATACGTGAATAAAGGGCCTTAATATCTGTAACGCACTGTTTCCTGACAAGGAAATCGTGCTCAAAGAACATAGAACCGAGTTGGATACTGGTTACATTTATAATTCAGGGCCATGAGTTGGCGTCTTTGAAAGAAGCCTGCTAAGGCCATGAAAGCGGAAGTGATGATGTCACCAAGGGGGGAGGGGCCGCGTGGGCAGGTTCCATTGATCCCAGGTGATCATGCTTTGGCCAGGGGACCTCCTGGGAGTGACCATGTCACCGAGGTTCGTTGTGGTGTTAGGGTTAGAGAATCGGGGTTCTGGCTAGGGTTAGGGTTACGATAAGGGTTCGGGCTGGGTAGGGTTCAGGCTCAGGTTAGGCATAGGTTTAGGGTTGGGGTCAGAGGGTGAGGGACAGGGTTTCGGTCACGGTGTAGTAACGTTGGCTATTCACAACGAATGAGCTTCAATCACTGGACAAATTGGAGTGTAGCACTGAGGATTTACAACTCCAGACTAGGGAAATATTGAGAAATGTGCTTCACACACTAGGAACACATATTCCAATAGACTGAATATCTGAACAGCACAATTTTGTCCCTGGGAAATGTTGTTCAAACAGCTGAGAACCGAGTGTGGCACTGTTTACATTTATTTTTCCCGTCCAAAGGAGTTGGCGTTTTCAGGAAAAGGTTTTGGTGAAACACTGCAAAACTCATTTTCGTAGAGCTGTAGAATAGTATGAAAGTATGGAGAACACTATGAAATCAAAATGGTAGTTGGGCTAGGTTCCCAAGTAGTGTATTTTGTGTTTGTTTCTTTGTTTTTTTAATATATCTTATTGACTTGGTACAGAGAGGAAAGCAGAGGGACAGAGAGCTGGAAACATATCGACCAGCTGCCTCCTCCTGCAAACACCCCCTGCCGGGGATGTGCCCTCAACCAATGGGCGAGCCCTTGACCGGAATCGAACCCGGGACCCTTCAGTCCGCAGACCGACGCTCTATCCACTGAGCCAAACCGGTTTCGGCTTATCCGAGTGGTGTTTTAACGTGCCTTTAAACAGCCGGTATGACACCCGTGTTAAAAAGAAAACTCTCAGAGCTCAAAACAACGGACCAGGGGGATTTGTCAGAGTGACTCCAGAACTCCTGGAATACGTTTTCGAACCCGAACATCTCTACTGAATTTTGAAATACTGAGAGTCTGTAACCATAGCGCTGTGAAAGGTAGGGTAGACTTTCAAGTGGTAATAACGGTTAAAGTGCTGGTATATTTGTTATAAACGCTGTTTCACCAAATTGGAATTCACAAGGAAGGAGCTTGAGACACTGGAAGAGAGAGACCCCAACTCGGGAAATTCACAATGATAACCCAGGTTAATATCTAAGAAAGTGCTTCAAACGCTAGGAATACGTGAATAAAGGGCCTTAATATCTGTAACGCACTGTTTCCTGACAAGGAAATCGTGCTCAAAGAACATAGAACCGAGTTGGATACTGGTTACATTTATAATTCAGGGCCATGAGTTGGCGTCTTTGAAAGAAGCCTGCTAAGGCCATGAAAGCGGAAGTGATGATGTCACCAAGGGGGGAGGGGCCGCGTGGGCAGGTTCCATTGATCCCAGGTGATCATGCTTTGGCCAGGGGACCTCCTGGGAGTGACCATGTCACCGAGGTTCGTTGTGGTGTTAGGGTTAGAGAATCGGGGTTCTGGCTAGGGTTAGGGTTACGATAAGGGTTCGGGCTGGGTAGGGTTCAGGCTCAGGTTAGGCATAGGTTTAGGGTTGGGGTCAGAGGGTGAGGGACAGGGTTTCGGTCACGGTGTAGTAACGTTGGCTATTCACAACGAATGAGCTTCAATCACTGGACAAATTGGAGTGTAGCACTGAGGATTTACAACTCCAGACTAGGGAAATATTGAGAAATGTGCTTCACACACTAGGAACACATATTCCAATAGACTGAATATCTGAACAGCACAATTTTGTCCCTGGGAAATGTTGTTCAAACAGCTGAGAACCGAGTGTGGCACTGTTTACATTTATTTTTCCCGTCCAAAGGAGTTGGCGTTTTCAGGAAAAGGTTTTGGTGAAACACTGCAAAACTCATTTTCGTAGAGCTGTAGAATAGTATGAAAGTATGGAGAACACTATGAAATCAAAATGGTAGTTGGGCTAGGTTCCCAAGTAGTGTATTTTGTGTTTGTTTCTTTGTTTTTTTAATATATCTTATTGACTTGGTACAGAGAGGAAAGCAGAGGGACAGAGAGCTGGAAACATATCGACCAGCTGCCTCCTCCTGCAAACACCCCCTGCCGGGGATGTGCCCTCAACCAATGGGCGAGCCCTTGACCGGAATCGAACCCGGGACCCTTCAGTCCGCAGACCGACGCTCTATCCACTGAGCCAAACCGGTTTCGGCTTATCCGAGTGGTGTTTTAACGTGCCTTTAAACAGCCGGTATGACACCCGTGTTAAAAAGAAAACTCTCAGAGCTCAAAACAACGGACCAGGGGGATTTGTCAGAGTGACTCCAGAACTCCTGGAATACGTTTTCGAACCCGAACATCTCTACTGAATTTTGAAATACTGAGAGTCTGTAACCATAGCGCTGTGAAAGGTAGGGTAGACTTTCAAGTGGTAATAACGGTTAAAGTGCTGGTATATTTGTTATAAACGCTGTTTCACCAAATTGGAATTCACAAGGAAGGAGCTTGAGACACTGGAAGAGAGAGACCCCAACTCGGGAAATTCACAATGATAACCCAGGTTAATATCTAAGAAAGTGCTTCAAACGCTAGGAATACGTGAATAAAGGGCCTTAATATCTGTAACGCACTGTTTCCTGACAAGGAAATCGTGCTCAAAGAACATAGAACCGAGTTGGATACTGGTTACATTTATAATTCAGGGCCATGAGTTGGCGTCTTTGAAAGAAGCCTGCTAAGGCCATGAAAGCGGAAGTGATGATGTCACCAAGGGGGGAGGGGCCGCGTGGGCAGGTTCCATTGATCCCAGGTGATCATGCTTTGGCCAGGGGACCTCCTGGGAGTGACCATGTCACCGAGGTTCGTTGTGGTGTTAGGGTTAGAGAATCGGGGTTCTGGCTAGGGTTAGGGTTACGATAAGGGTTCGGGCTGGGTAGGGTTCAGGCTCAGGTTAGGCATAGGTTTAGGGTTGGGGTCAGAGGGTGAGGGACAGGGTTTCGGTCACGGTGTAGTAACGTTGGCTATTCACAACGAATGAGCTTCAATCACTGGACAAATTGGAGTGTAGCACTGAGGATTTACAACTCCAGACTAGGGAAATATTGAGAAATGTGCTTCACACACTAGGAACACATATTCCAATAGACTGAATATCTGAACAGCACAATTTTGTCCCTGGGAAATGTTGTTCAAACAGCTGAGAACCGAGTGTGGCACTGTTTACATTTATTTTTCCCGTCCAAAGGAGTTGGCGTTTTCAGGAAAAGGTTTTGGTGAAACACTGCAAAACTCATTTTCGTAGAGCTGTAGAATAGTATGAAAGTATGGAGAACACTATGAAATCAAAATGGTAGTTGGGCTAGGTTCCCAAGTAGTGTATTTTGTGTTTGTTTCTTTGTTTTTTTAATATATCTTATTGACTTGGTACAGAGAGGAAAGCAGAGGGACAGAGAGCTGGAAACATATCGACCAGCTGCCTCCTCCTGCAAACACCCCCTGCCGGGGATGTGCCCTCAACCAATGGACGTGCCCTTGACCGGAATCGAACCCGGGACCCTTCAGTCCGCAGACCGACGCTCTATGCACTGAGCCAAACCGGTTTCGGCTTATCCGAGTGGTGTTTTAACGTGCCTTTAAACAGCCGGTATGACACCCGTGTTAAAAAGAAAACTCTCAGAGCTCAAAACAACGGACCAGGGGGATTTGTCAGAGTGACTCTAGAACTCCTGGAATACGTTTTCGAACCCGAACATCTCTACTGAATTTTGAAATACTGAGAGTCTGTAACCAAAGCGCTGTGAAAGGTAGGGTAGACTTTCAAGTGGTAATAACGGTTAAAGTGCTGGTATATTTGTTATAAACGCTGTTTCACCAAATTGGAATTCACAAGGAAGGAGCTTGAGACACTGGAAGAGAGAGACCCCAACTCGGGAAATTCACAATGATAACCCAGGTTAATATCTAAGAAAGTGCTTCAAACGCTAGGAATACGTGAATAAAGGGCCTTAATATCTGTAACGCACTGTTTCCTGACAAGGAAATCGTGCTCAAAGAACATAGAACCGAGTTGGATACTGGTTACATTTATAATTCAGGGCCATGAGTTGGCGTCTTTGAAAGAAGCCTGCTAAGGCCATGAAAGCGGAAGTGATGATGTCACCAAGGGGGGAGGGGCCGCGTGGGCAGGTTCAATTGATCCCAGGTGATCATGCTTTGGCCAGGGGACCTGCTGGGAGTGACCATGTCACCGAGGTTCGTTGTGGTGTTAGGGTTAGAGAATTGGGGTTCTGGCTAGGGTTAGGGTTACGATAAGGGTTCGGGCTGGGTAGGGTTCAGGCTCAGGTTAGGCATAGGTTTAGGGTTGGGGTCAGAGGGTGAGGGACAGTGTTACGGTCACGGTGTAGTAACGTTGGCTATTCACAACGAATGAGCTTCAATCACTGGACAATTTGGAGTGTAGCACTGAGGATTTACAACTCCAGACTAGGGAAATATTGAGAAATGTGCTTCACACACTAGGAACACATATTCCAATAGACTGAATATCTGAACAGCACAATTTTGTCCCTGGGAAATGTTGTTCAAACAGCTGAGAACCGAGTGTGGCACTGTTTACATTTATTTTTCCCGTCCAAAGGAGTTGGCGTTTTCAGGAAAAGGTTTTGGTGAAACACTGCAAAACTCATTTTCGTAGATCTGTAGAATAGTATGAAAGTATGGAGAACACTATGAAATCAAAATGGTAGTTGGGCTAGGTTCCCAAGTAGTGTATTTTGTGTTTGTTTCTTTGTTTTTTTAATATATCTTATTGACTTGGTACAGAGAGGAAAGCAGAGGGACAGAGAGCTGGAAACATATCGACCAGCTGCCTCCTCCTGCAAACACCCACTGCCGGGGATGTGCCCTCAACCAATGGACGTGCCCTTGACCGGAATCGAACCCGGGACCCTTCAGTCCGCAGACCGACGCTCTATGCACTGAGCCAAACCGGTTTCGGCTTATCCGAGTGGTGTTTTAACGTGCCTTTAAACAGCCGGTATGACACCCGTGTTAAAAAGAAAACTCTCAGAGCTCAAAACAACGGACCAGGGGGATTTGTCAGAGTGACTCCAGAACTCCTGGAATACGTTTTCGAACCCGAACATCTCTACTGAATTTTGAAATACTGAGAGTCTGTAACCATAGCGCTGTGAAAGGTAGGGTAGACTTTCAAGTGGTAATAACGGTTAAAGTGCTGGTATATTTGTTATAAACGCTGTTTCACCAAATTGGAATTCACAAGGAAGGAGCTTGAGACACTGGAAGAGAGAGACCCCAACTCGGGAAATTCACAATGATAACCCAGGTTAATATCTAAGAAAGTGCTTCAAACGCTAGGAATACGTGAATAAAGGGCCTTAATATATGTAATGCACTGTTTCCTGACAAGGAAATCGTGCTCAAAGAACATAGAACCGAGTTGGATACTGGTTACATTTATAATTCAGGGCCATGAGTTGGCGTCTTTGAAAGAAGCCTGCTAAGGCCATGAAAGCGGAAGTGATGATGTCACCAAGGGGGGAGGGGCCGCGTGGGCAGGTTCCATTGATCCCAGGTGATCATGCTTTGGCCAGGGGACCTGCTGGGAGTGACCATATCACCGAGGTTCGTTGTGGTGTTAGGGTTAGAGAATCGGGGTTCTGGCTAGGGTTAGGGTTACGATAAGGGTTCGGGCTGGGTAGGGTTCAGGCTCAGGTTAGGCATAGGTTTAGGGTTGGGGTCAGAGGGTGAGGGACAGGGTTTCGGTCACGGTGTAGTAACGTTGGCTATTCACAACGAATGATCTTCAATCACTGGACAAATTGGAGTGTAGCACTGAGGATTTACAACTCCAGACTAGGGAAATATTGAGAAATGTGCTTCACACACTAGGAACACATATTCCAATAGACTGAATATCTGAACAGCACAATTTTGTCCCTGGGAAATGTTGTTCAAACAGGTGAGAACCGAGTGTGGCACTGTTTACATTTATTTTTCCCGTCCAAAGGAGTTGGCGTTTTCAGGAAAAGGTTTTGGTGAAACACTGCAAAACTCATTTTCGTAGAGCTGTAGAATAGTATGAAAGTATGGAGAACACTATGAAATCAAAATGGTAGTTGGGCTAGGTTCCCAAGTAGTGTATTTTGTGTTTGTTTCTTTGTTTTTTTAATATATCTTATTGACTTGGTACAGAGAGGAAAGCAGAGGGACAGAGAGCTGGAAACATATCGACCAGCTGCCTCCTCCTGCAAACACCCCCTGCCGGGGATGTGCCCTCAACCAATGGACGTGCCCTTGACCGGAATCGAACCCGGGACCCTTCAGTCCGCAGACCGACGCTCTATGCACTGAGCCAAACCGCTTTCGGCTTATCCGAGTGGTGTTTTAACGTGCCTTTAAACAGCCGGTATGACACCCGTGTTAAAAAGAAAACTCTCAGAGCTCAAAACAACGGACCAGGGGGATTTGTCAGAGTGACTCTAGAACTCCTGGAATACGTTTTCGAACCCGAACATCTCTACTGAATTTTGAAATACTGAGAGTCTGTAACCAAAGCGCTGTGAAAGGTAGGGTAGACTTTCAAGTGGTAATAACGGTTAAAGTGCTGGTATATTTGTTATAAACGCTGTTTCACCAAATTGGAATTCACAAGGAAGGAGCTTGAGACACTGGAAGAGAGAGACCCCAACTCGGGAAATTCACAATGATAACCCAGGTTAATATCTAAGAAAGTGCTTCAAACGCTAGGAATACGTGAATAAAGGGCCTTAATATCTGTAACGCACTGTTTCCTGACAAGGAAATCGTGCTCAAAGAACATAGAACCGAGTTGGATACTGGTTACATTTATAATTCAGGGCCATGAGTTGGCGTCTTTGAAAGAAGCCTGCTAAGGCCATGAAAGCGGAAGTGATGATGTCACCAAGGGGGGAGGGGCCGCGTGGGCAGGTTCAATTGATCCCAGGTGATCATGCTTTGGCCAGGGGACCTGCTGGGAGTGACCATGTCACCGAGGTTCGTTGTGGTGTTAGGGTTAGAGAATCGGGGTTCTGGCTAGGGTTAGGGTTACGATAAGGGTTCGGGCTGGGTAGGGTTCAGGCTCAGGTTAGGCATAGGTTTAGGGTTGGGGTCAGAGGGTGAGGGACAGTGTTACGGTCACGGTGTAGTAACGTTGGCTATTCACAACGAATGAGCTTCAATCACTGGACAAATTGGAGTGTAGCACTGAGGATTTACAACTCCAGACTAGGGAAATATTGAGAAATGTGCTTCACACACTAGGAACACATATTCCAATAGACTGAATATCTGAACAGCACAATTTTGTCCCTGGGAAATGTTGTTCAAACAGCTGAGAACCGAGTGTGGCACTGTTTACATTTATTTTTCCCGTCCAAAGGAGTTGGCGTTTTCAGGAAATGGTTTTGGTGAAACACTGCAAAACTCATTTTCGTAGAGCTGTAGAATAGTATGAAAGTATGGAGAACACTATGAAATCAAAATGGTAGTTGGGCTAGGTTCCCAAGTAGTGTATTTTGTGTTTGTTTCTTTGTTTTTTTAATATATCTTATTGACTTGGTACAGAGAGGAAAGCAGAGGGACAAAGAGCTGGAAACATATCGACCAGCTGCCTCCTCCTGCAAACACCCCCTGCCGGGGATGTGCCCTCAACCAATGGACGTGCCCTTGACCGGAATCGAACCCGGGACCCTTCAGTCCGCAGACCGACGCTCTATCCACTGAGCCAAACCGGTTTCGGCTTATCCGAGTGGTGTTTTAACGTGCCTTTAAACAGCCGGTATGACACCCGTGTTAAAAAGAAAACTCTCAGAGCTCAAAACAACGGACCAGGGGGATTTGTCAGAGTGACTCCAGAACTCCTGGAATACGTTTTCGAACCCGAACATCTCTACTGAATTTTGAAATACTGAGAGTCTGTAACCAAAGCGCTGTGAAAGGTAGGGTAGACTTTCAAGTGGTAATAACGGTTAAAGTGCTGGTATATTTGTTATAAACGCTGTTTCACCAAATTGGAATTCACAAGGAAGGAGCTTGAGACACTGGAAGAGAGAGACCCCAACTCGGGAAATTCACAATGATAACCCAGGTTAATATCTAAGAAAGTGCTTCAAACGCTAGGAATACGTGAATAAAGGGCCTTAATATCTGTAACGCACTGTTTCCTGACAAGGAAATCGTGCTCAAAGAACATAGAACCGAGTTGGATACTGGTTACATTTATAATTCAGGGCCATGAGTTGGCGTCTTTGAAAGAAGCCTGCTAAGGCCATGAAAGCGGAAGTGATGATGTCACCAAGGGGGGAGGGGCCGCGTGGGCAGGTTCAATTGATCCCAGGTGATCATGCTTTGGCCAGGGGACCTGCTGGGAGTGACCATGTCACCGAGGTTCGTTGTGGTGTTAGGGTTAGAGAATTGGGGTTCTGGCTAGGGTTAGGGTTACGATAAGGGTTCGGGCTGGGTAGGGTTCAGGCTCAGGTTAGGCATAGGTTTAGGGTTGGGGTCAGAGGGTGAGGGACAGGGTTTTGGTCACGGTGTAGTAACGTTGGCTATTCACAACGAATGAGCTTCAATCACTGGACAAATTGGAGTGTAGCACTGAGGATTTACAACTCCAGACTAGGGAAATATTGAGAAATGTGCTTCACACACTAGGAACACATATTCCAATAGACTGAATATCTGAACAGCACAATTTTGTCCCTGGGAAATGTTGTTCAAACAGCTGAGAACCGAGTGTGGCACTGTTTACATTTATTTTTCCCGTCCAAAGGAGTTGGCGTTTTCAGGAAAAGGTTTTGGTGAAACACTGCAAAACTCATTTTCGTAGAGCTGTAGAATAGTATGAAAGTATGGAGAACACTATGAAATCCAAATGGTAGTTGGGCTAGGTTCCCAAGTAGTGTATTTTGTGTTTGTTTCTTTGTTTTTTTAATATATCTTATTGACTTGGTACAGAGAGGAAAGCAGAGGGACAGAGAGCTGGAAACATATCGACCAGCTGCCTCCTCCTGCAAACACCCCCTGCCGGGGATGTGCCCTCAACCAATGGACGTGCCCTTGACCGGAATCGAACCCGGGACCCTTCAGTCCGCAGACCGACGCTCTATGCACTGAGCCAAACCGGTTTCGGCTTATCCGAGTGGTGTTTTAACGTGCCTTTAAACAGCCGGTATGACACCCGTGTTAAAAAGAAAACTCTCAGAGCTCAAAACAACGGACCAGGGGGATTTGTCAGAGTGACTCCAGAACTCCTGGAATACGTTTTCGAACCCGAACATCTCTACTGAATTTTGAAATACTGAGAGTCTGTAACCAAAGCGCTGTGAAAGGTAGGGTAGACTTTCAAGTGGTAATAACGGTTAAAGTGCTGGTATATTTGTTATAAACGCTGTTTCACCAAATTGGAATTCACAAGGAAGGAGCTTGAGACACTGGAAGAGAGAGACCCCAACTCGGGAAATTCACAATGATAACCCAGGTTAATATCTAAGAAAGTGCTTCAAACGCTAGGAATACGTGAATAAAGGGCCTTAATATCTGTAACGCACTGTTTCCTGACAAGGAAATCGTGCTCAAAGAACATAGAACCGAGTTGGATACTGGTTACATTTATAATTCAGGGCCATGAGTTGGCGTCTTTGAAAGAAGCCTGCTAAGGCCATGAAAGCGGAAGTGATGATGTCACCAAGGGGGGAGGGGCCGCGTGGGCAGGTTCAATTGATCCCAGGTGATCATGCTTTGGCCAGGGGACCTGCTGGGAGTGACCATATCACCGAGGTTCGTTGTGGTGTTAGGGTTAGAGAATTGGGGTTCTGGCTAGGGTTAGGGTTACGATAAGGGTTCGGGCTGGGTAGGGTTCAGGCTCAGGTTAGGCATAGGTTTAGGGTTGGGGTCAGAGGGTGAGGGACAGTGTTACGGTCACGGTGTAGTAACGTTGGCTATTCACAACGAATGAGCTTCAATCACTGGACAAATTGGAGTGTAGCACTGAGGATTTACAACTCCAGACTAGGGAAATATTGAGAAATGTGCTTCACACACTAGGAACACATATTCCAATAGAATGAATATCTGAACAGCACAATTTTGTCCCTGGGAAATGTTGTTCAAACAGCTGAGAACCGAGTGTGGCACTGTTTACATTTATTTTTCCCGTCCAAAGGAGTTGGCGCTTTCAGGAAAAGGTTTTGGTGAAACACTGCAAAACTCATTTTCGTAGAGCTGTAGAATAGTATGAAAGTATGGAGAACACTATGAAATCCAAATGGTAGTTGGGCTAGGTTCCCAAGTAGTGTATTTTGTGTTTGTTTCTTTGTTTTTTTAATATATCTTATTGACTTGGTACAGAGAGGAAAGCAGAGGGACAGAGAGCTGGAAACATATCGACCAGCTGCCTCCTCCTGCAAACACCCCCTGCCGGGGATGTGCCCTCAACCAATGGACGTGCCCTTGACCGGAATCGAACCCGGGACCTTCAGTCCGCAGACCGACGCTCTATGCACTGAGCCAAACCGGTTTCGGCTTATCCGAGTGGTGTTTTAACGTGCCTTTAAACAGCCGGTATGACACCCGTGTTAAAAAGAAAACTCTCAGAGCTCAAAACAACGGACCAGGGGGATTTGTCAGAGTGACTCCAGAACTCCTGGAATACGTTTTCGAACCCGAACATCTCTACTGAATTTTGAAATACTGAGAGTCTGTAACCAAAGCGCTGTGAAAGGTAGGGTAGACTTTCAAGTGGTAATAACGGTTAAAGTGCTGGTATATTTGTTATAAACGCTGTTTCACCAAATTGGAATTCACAAGGAAGGAGCTTGAGACACTGGAAGAGAGAGACCCCAACTCGGGAAATTCACAATGATAACCCAGGTTAATATCTAAGAAAGTGCTTCAAACGCTAGGAATACGTGAATAAAGGGCCTTAATATCTGTAACGCACTGTTTCCTGACAAGGAAATCGTGCTCAAAGAACATAGAACCGAGTTGGATACTGGTTACATTTATAATTCAGGGCCATGAGTTGGCGTCTTTGAAAGAAGCCTGCTAAGGCCATGAAAGCGGAAGTGATGATGTCACCAAGGGGGGAGGGGCCGCGTGGGCAGGTTCCATTGATCCCAGGTGATCATGCTTTGGCCAGGGGACCTGCTGGGAGTGACCATGTCACCGAGGTTCGTTGTGGTGTTAGGGTTAGAGAATTGGGGTTCTGGCTAGGGTTAGGGTTACGATAAGGGTTCGGGCTGGGTAGGGTTCAGGCTCAGGTTAGGCATAGGTTTAGGGTTGGGGTCAGAGGGTGAGGGACAGTGTTACGGTCACGGTGTAGTAACGTTGGCTATTCACAACGAATGAGCTTCAATCACTGGACAAATTGGAGTGTAGCACTGAGGATTTACAACTCCAGACTAGGGAAATATTGAGAAATGTGCTTCACACACTAGGAACACATATTCCAATAGACTGAATATCTGAACAGCACAATTTTGTCCCTGGGAAATGTTGTTCAAACAGCTGAGAACCGAGTGTGGCACTGTTTACATTTATTTTTCCCGTCCAAAGGAGTTGGCGTTTTCAGGAAAAGGTTTTGGTGAAACACTGCAAAACTCATTTTCGTAGAGCTGTAGAATAGTATGAAAGTATGGAGAACACTATGAAATCAAAATGGTAGTTGGGCTAGGTTCCCAAGTAGTGTATTTTGTGTTTGTTTCTTTGTTTTTTTAATATATCTTATTGACTTGGTACAGAGAGGAAAGCAGAGGGACAGAGAGCTGGAAACATATCGACCAGCTGCCTCCTCCTGCAAACACCCCCTGCCGGGGATGTGCCCTCAACCAATGGACGTGCCATTGACCGGAATCGAACCCGGGACCCTTCAGTCCGCAGACCGACGCTCTATCCACTGAGCCAAACCGGTTTCGGCTTATCCGAGTGGTGTTTTAACGTGCCTTTAAACAGCCGGTATGACACCCGTGTTAAAAAGAAAACTCTCAGAGCTCAAAACAACGGACCAGGGGGATTTGTCAGAGTGACTCTAGAACTCCTGGAATACGTTTTCGAACCCGAACATCTCTACTGAATTTTGAAATACTGAGAGTCTGTAACCAAAGCGCTGTGAAAGGTAGGGTAGACTTTCAAGTGGTAATAACGGTTAAAGTGCTGGTATATTTGTTATAAACGCTGTTTCACCAAATTGGAATTCACAAGGAAGGAGCTTGAGACACTGGAAGAGAGAGACCCCAACTCGGGAAATTCACAATGATAACCCAGGTTAATATCTAAGAAAGTGCTTCAAACGCTAGGAATACGTGAATAAAGGGCCTTAATATCTGTAACGCACTGTTTCCTGACAAGGAAATCGTGCTCAAAGAACATAGAACCGAGTTGGATACTGGTTACATTTATAATTCAGGGCCATGAGTTGGCGTCTTTGAAAGAAGCCTGCTAAGGCCATGAAAGCGGAAGTGATGATGTCACCAAGGGGGGAGGGGCCGCGTGGGCAGGTTCAATTGATCCCAGGTGATCATGCTTTGGCCAGGGGACCTGCTGGGAGTGACCATATCACCGAGGTTCGTTGTGGTGTTAGGGTTAGAGAATTGGGGTTCTGGCTAGGGTTAGGGTTACGATAAGGGTTCGGGCTGGGTAGGGTTCAGGCTCAGGTTAGGCATAGGTTTAGGGTTGGGGTCAGAGGGTGAGGGACAGTGTTACGGTCACGGTGTAGTAACGTTGGCTATTCACAACGAATGAGCTTCAATCACTGGACAAATTGGAGTGTAGCACTGAGGATTTACAACTCCAGACTAGGGAAATATTGAGAAATGTGCTTCACACACTAGGAACACATATTCCAATAGAATGAATA
This sequence comes from Cnephaeus nilssonii, assembly GCF_951640355.1. Lineage (NCBI taxonomy): Eukaryota > Metazoa > Chordata > Mammalia > Chiroptera > Vespertilionidae > Cnephaeus > Cnephaeus nilssonii. Next base: position 21,150 of record NW_027645411.1, on the reverse strand, counting down.
TCTGAACAGCACAATTTTGTCCCTGGGAAATGTTGTTCAAACAGCTGAGAACCGAGTGTGGCACTGTTTACATTTATTTTTCCCGTCCAAAGGAGTTGGCGTTTTCAGGAAAAGGTTTTGGTGAAACACTGCAAAACTCATTTTCGTAGAGCTGTAGAATAGTATGAAAGTATGGAGAACACTATGAAATCAAAATGGTAGTTGGGCTAGGTTCCCAAGTAGTGTATTTTGTGTTTGTTTCTTTGTTTTTTTAATATATCTTATTGACTTGGTACAGAGAGGAAAGCAGAGGGACAGAGAGCTGGAAACATATCGACCAGCTGCCTCCTCCTGCAAACACCCCCTTCCGGGGATGTGCCCTCAACCAATGGGCGTGCCCTTGACCGGAATCGAACCCGGGACCCTTCAGTCCGCAGACCGACGCTCTATCCACTGAGCCAAACCGGTTTCGGCTTATCCGAGTGGTGTTTTAACGTGCCTTTAAACAGCCGGTATGACACCCGTGTTAAAAAGAAAACTCTCAGAGCTCAAAACAACGGACCAGGGGGATTTGTCAGAGTGACTCCAGAACTCCTGGAATACGTTTTCGAACCCGAACATCTCTACTGAATTTTGAAATACTGAGAGTCTGTAACCATAGCGCTGTGAAAGGTAGGGTAGACTTTCAAGTGGTAATAACGGTTAAAGTGCTGGTATATTTGTTATAAACGCTGTTTCACCAAATTGGAATTCACAAGGAAGGAGCTTGAGACACTGGAAGAGAGAGACCCCAACTCGGGAAATTCACAATGATAACCCAGGTTAATATCTAAGAAAGTGCTTCAAACGCTAGGAATACGTGAATAAAGGGCCTTAATATCTGTAACGCACTGTTTCCTGACAAGGAAATCGTGCTCAAAGAACATAGAACCGAGTTGGATACTGGTTACATTTATAATTCAGGGCCATGAGTTGGCGTCTTTGAAAGAAGCCTGCTAAGGCCATGAAAGCGGAAGTGATGATGTCACCAAGGGGGGAGGGGCCGCGTGGGCAGGTTCAATTGATCCCAGGTGATCATGCTTTGGCCAGGGGACCTGCTGGGAGTGACCATGTCACCGAGGTTCGTTGTGGTGTTAGGGTTAGAGAATTGGGGTTCTGGCTAGGGTTAGGGTTACGATAAGGGTTCGGGCTGGGTAGGGTTCAGGCTCAGGTTAGGCATAGGTTTAGGGTTGGGGTCAGAGGGTGAGGGACAGTGTTACGGTCACGGTGTAGTAACGTTGGCTATTCACAACGAATGAGCTTCAATCACTGGACAAATTGGAGTGTAGCACTGAGGATTTACAACTCCAGACTAGGGAAATATTGAGAAATGTGCTTCACACACTAGGAACACATATTCCAATAGACTGAATATCTGAACAGCACAATTTTGTCCCTGGGAAATGTTGTTCAAACAGCTGAGAACCGAGTGTGGCACTGTTTACATTTATTTTTCCCGTCCAAAGGAGTTGGCGTTTTCAGGAAAAGGTTTTGGTGAAACACTGCAAAACTCATTTTCGTAGAGCTGTAGAATAGTATGAAAGTATGGAGAACACTATGAAATCCAAATGGTAGTTGGGCTAGGTTCCCAAGTAGTGTATTTTGTGTTTGTTTCTTTGTTTTTTTAATATATCTTATTGACTTGGTACAGAGAGGAAAGCAGAGGGACAGAGAGCTGGAAACATATCGACCAGCTGCCTCCTCCTGCAAACACCCCCTGCCGGGGATGTGCCCTCAACCAATGGACGTGCCCTTGACCGGAATCGAACCCGGGACCCTTCAGTCCGCAGACCGACGCTCTATGCACTGAGCCAAACCGGTTTCGGCTTATCCGAGTGGTGTTTTAACGTGCCTTTAAACAGCCGGTATGACACCCGTGTTAAAAAGAAAACTCTCAGAGCTCAAAACAACGGACCAGGGGGATTTGTCAGAGTGACTCCAGAACTCCTGGAATACGTTTTCGAACCCGAACATCTCTACTGAATTTTGAAATACTGAGAGTCTGTAACCAAAGCGCTGTGAAAGGTAGGGTAGACTTTCAAGTGGTAATAACGGTTAAAGTGCTGGTATATTTGTTATAAACGCTGTTTCACCAAATTGGAATTCACAAGGAAGGAGCTTGAGACACTGGAAGAGAGAGACCCCAACTCGGGAAATTCACAATGATAACCCAGGTTAATATCTAAGAAAGTGCTTCAAACGCTAGGAATACGTGAATAAAGGGCCTTAATATCTGTAACGCACTGTTTCCTGACAAGGAAATCGTGCTCAAAGAACATAGAACCGAGTTGGATACTGGTTACATTTATAATTCAGGGCCATGAGTTGGCGTCTTTGAAAGAAGCCTGCTAAGGCCATGAAAGCGGAAGTGATGATGTCACCAAGGGGGGAGGGGCCGCGTGGGCAGGTTCAATTGATCCCAGGTGATCATGCTTTGGCCAGGGGACCTGCTGGGAGTGACCATATCACCGAGGTTCGTTGTGGTGTTAGGGTTAGAGAATTGGGGTTCTGGCTAGGGTTAGGGTTACGATAAGGGTTCGGGCTGGGTAGGGTTCAGGCTCAGGTTAGGCATAGGTTTAGGGTTGGGGTCAGAGGGTGAGGGACAGTGTTACGGTCACGGTGTAGTAACGTTGGCTATTCACAACGAATGAGCTTCAATCACTGGACAAATTGGAGTGTAGCACTGAGGATTTACAACTCCAGACTAGGGAAATATTGAGAAATGTGCTTCACACACTAGGAACACATATTCCAATAGAATGAATATCTGAACAGCACAATTTTGTCCCTGGGAAATGTTGTTCAAACAGCTGAGAACCGAGTGTGGCACTGTTTACATTTATTTTTCCCGTCCAAAGGAGTTGGCGCTTTCAGGAAAAGGTTTTGGTGAAACACTGCAAAACTCATTTTCGTAGAGCTGTAGAATAGTATGAAAGTATGGAGAACACTATGAAATCCAAATGGTAGTTGGGCTAGGTTCCCAAGTAGTGTATTTTGTGTTTGTTTCTTTGTTTTTTTAATATATCTTATTGACTTGGTACAGAGAGGAAAGCAGAGGGACAGAGAGCTGGAAACATATCGACCAGCTGCCTCCTCCTGCAAACACCCCCTGCCGGGGATGTGCCCTCAACCAATGGACGTGCCCTTGACCGGAATCGAACCCGGGACCCTTCAGTCCGCAGACCGACGCTCTATGCACTGAGCCAAACCGGTTTCGGCTTATCCGAGTGGTGTTTTAACGTGCCTTTAAACAGCCGGTATGACACCCGTGTTAAAAAGAAAACTCTCAGAGCTCAAAACAACGGACCAGGGGGATTTGTCAGAGTGACTCCAGAACTCCTGGAATACGTTTTCGAACCCGAACATCTCTACTGAATTTTGAAATACTGAGAGTCTGTAACCAAAGCGCTGTGAAAGGTAGGGTAGACTTTCAAGTGGTAATAACGGTTAAAGTGCTGGTATATTTGTTATAAACGCTGTTTCACCAAATTGGAATTCACAAGGAAGGAGCTTGAGACACTGGAAGAGAGAGACCCCAACTCGGGAAATTCACAATGATAACCCAGGTTAATATCTAAGAAAGTGCTTCAAACGCTAGGAATACGTGAATAAAGGGCCTTAATATCTGTAACGCACTGTTTCCTGACAAGGAAATCGTGCTCAAAGAACATAGAACCGAGTTGGATACTGGTTACATTTATAATTCAGGGCCATGAGTTGGCGTCTTTGAAAGAAGCCTGCTAAGGCCATGAAAGCGGAAGTGATGATGTCACCAAGGGGGGAGGGGCCGCGTGGGCAGGTTCCATTGATCCCAGGTGATCATGCTTTGGCCAGGGGACCTGCTGGGAGTGACCATGTCACCGAGGTTCGTTGTGGTGTTAGGGTTAGAGAATTGGGGTTCTGGCTAGGGTTAGGGTTACGATAAGGGTTCGGGCTGGGTAGGGTTCAGGCTCAGGTTAGGCATAGGTTTAGGGTTGGGGTCAGAGGGTGAGGGACAGTGTTACGGTCACGGTGTAGTAACGTTGGCTATTCACAACGAATGAGCTTCAATCACTGGACAAATTGGAGTGTAGCACTGAGGATTTACAACTCCAGACTAGGGAAATATTGAGAAATGTGCTTCACACACTAGGAACACATATTCCAATAGACTGAATATCTGAACAGCACAATTTTGTCCCTGGGAAATGTTGTTCAAACAGCTGAGAACCGAGTGTGGCACTGTTTACATTTATTTTTCCCGTCCAAAGGAGTTGGCGTTTTCAGGAAAAGGTTTTGGTGAAACACTGCAAAACTCATTTTCGTAGAGCTGTAGAATAGTATGAAAGTATGGAGAACACTATGAAATCAAAATGGTAGTTGGGCTAGGTTCCCAAGTAGTGTATTTTGTGTTTGTTTCTTTGTTTTTTTAATATATCTTATTGACTTGGTACAGAGAGGAAAGCAGAGGGACAGAGAGCTGGAAACATATCGACCAGCTGCCTCCTCCTGCAAACACCCCCTGCCGGGGATGTGCCCTCAACCAATGGACGTGCCATTGACCGGAATCGAACCCGGGACCCTTCAGTCCGCAGACCGACGCTCTATCCACTGAGCCAAACCGGTTTCGGCTTATCCGAGTGGTGTTTTAACGTGCCTTTAAACAGCCGGTATGACACCCGTGTTAAAAAGAAAACTCTCAGAGCTCAAAACAACGGACCAGGGGGATTTGTCAGAGTGACTCTAGAACTCCTGGAATACGTTTTCGAACCCGAACATCTCTACTGAATTTTGAAATACTGAGAGTCTGTAACCAAAGCGCTGTGAAAGGTAGGGTAGACTTTCAAGTGGTAATAACGGTTAAAGTGCTGGTATATTTGTTATAAACGCTGTTTCACCAAATTGGAATTCACAAGGAAGGAGCTTGAGACACTGGAAGAGAGAGACCCCAACTCGGGAAATTCACAATGATAACCCAGGTTAATATCTAAGAAAGTGCTTCAAACGCTAGGAATACGTGAATAAAGGGCCTTAATATCTGTAACGCACTGTTTCCTGACAAGGAAATCGTGCTCAAAGAACATAGAACCGAGTTGGATACTGGTTACATTTATAATTCAGGGCCATGAGTTGGCGTCTTTGAAAGAAGCCTGCTAAGGCCATGAAAGCGGAAGTGATGATGTCACCAAGGGGGGAGGGGCCGCGTGGGCAGGTTCAATTGATCCCAGGTGATCATGCTTTGGCCAGGGGACCTGCTGGGAGTGACCATGTCACCGAGGTTCGTTGTGGTGTTAGGGTTAGAGAATTGGGGTTCTGGCTAGGGTTAGGGTTACGATAAGGGTTCGGGCTGGGTAGGGTTCAGGCTCAGGTTAGGCATAGGTTTAGGGTTGGGGTCAGAGGGTGAGGGACAGTGTTACGGTCACGGTGTAGTAACGTTGGCTATTCACAACGAATGAGCTTCAATCACTGGACAAATTGGAGTGTAGCACTGAGGATTTACAACTCCAGACTAGGGAAATATTGAGAAATGTGCTTCACACACTAGGAACACATATTCCAATAGAATGAATATCTGAACAGCACAATTTTGTCCCTGGGAAATGTTGTTCAAACAGCTGAGAACCGAGTGTGGCACTGTTTACATTTATTTTTCCCGTCCAAAGGAGTTGGCGTTTTCAGGAAAAGGTTTTGGTGAAACACTGCAAAACTCATTTTCGTAGAGCTGTAGAATAGTATGAAAGTATGGAGAACACTATGAAATCAAAATGGTAGTTGGGCTAGGTTCCCAAGTAGTGTATTTTGTGTTTGTTTCTTTGTTTTTTTAATATATCTTATTGACTTGGTACAGAGAGGAAAGCAGAGGGACAGAGAGCTGGAAACATATCGACCAGCTGCCTCCTCCTGCAAACACCCCCTTCCGGGGATGTGCCCTCAACCAATGGGCGTGCCCTTGACCGGAATCGAACCCGGGACCCTTCAGTCCGCAGACCGACGCTCTATCCACTGAGCCAAACCGGTTTCGGCTTATCCGAGTGGTGTTTTAACGTGCCTTTAAACAGCCGGTATGACACCCGTGTTAAAAAGAAAACTCTCAGAGCTCAAAACAACGGACCAGGGGGATTTGTCAGAGTGACTCCAGAACTCCTGGAATACGTTTTCGAACCCGAACATCTCTACTGAATTTTGAAATACTGAGAGTCTGTAACCATAGCGCTGTGAAAGGTAGGGTAGACTTTCAAGTGGTAATAACGGTTAAAGTGCTGGTATATTTGTTATAAACGCTGTTTCACCAAATTGGAATTCACAAGGAAGGAGCTTGAGACACTGGAAGAGAGAGACCCCAACTCGGGAAATTCACAATGATAACCCAGGTTAATATCTAAGAAAGTGCTTCAAACGCTAGGAATACGTGAATAAAGGGCCTTAATATCTGTAACGCACTGTTTCCTGACAAGGAAATCGTGCTCAAAGAACATAGAACCGAGTTGGATACTGGTTACATTTATAATTCAGGGCCATGAGTTGGCGTCTTTGAAAGAAGCCTGCTAAGGCCATGAAAGCGGAAGTGATGATGTCACCAAGGGGGGAGGGGCCGCGTGGGCAGGTTCAATTGATCCCAGGTGATCATGCTTTGGCCAGGGGACCTGCTGGGAGTGACCATGTCACCGAGGTTCGTTGTGGTGTTAGGGTTAGAGAATTGGGGTTCTGGCTAGGGTTAGGGTTACGATAAGGGTTCGGGCTGGGTAGGGTTCAGGCTCAGGTTAGGCATAGGTTTAGGGTTGGGGTCAGAGGGTGAGGGACAGTGTTACGGTCACGGTGTAGTAACGTTGGCTATTCACAACGAATGAGCTTCAATCACTGGACAAATTGGAGTGTAGCACTGAGGATTTACAACTCCAGACTAGGGAAATATTGAGAAATGTGCTTCACACACTAGGAACACATATTCCAATAGACTGAATATCTGAACAGCACAATTTTGTCCCTGGGAAATGTTGTTCAAACAGCTGAGAACCGAGTGTGGCACTGTTTACATTTATTTTTCCCGTCCAAAGGAGTTGGCGTTTTCAGGAAAAGGTTTTGGTGAAACACTGCAAAACTCATTTTCGTAGAGCTGTAGAATAGTATGAAAGTATGGAGAACACTATGAAATCAAAATGGTAGTTGGGCTAGGTTCCCAAGTAGTGTATTTTGTGTTTGTTTCTTTGTTTTTTTAATATATCTTATTGACTTGGTACAGAGAGGAAAGCAGAGGGACAAAGAGCTGGAAACATATCGACCAGCTGCCTCCTCCTGCAAACACCCCCTGCCGGGGATGTGCCCTCAACCAATGGACGTGCCCTTGACCGGAATCGAACCCGGGACCCTTCAGTCCGCAGACCGACGCTCTATGCACTGAGCCAAACCGGTTTCGGCTTATCCGAGTGGTGTTTTAACGTGCCTTTAAACAGCCGGTATGACACCCGTGTTAAAAAGAAAACTCTCAGAGCTCAAAACAACGGACCAGGGGGATTTGTCAGAGTGACTCTAGAACTCCTGGAATACGTTTTCGAACCCGAACATCTCTACTGAATTTTGAAATACTGAGAGTCTGTAACCAAAGCGCTGTGAAAGGTAGGGTAGACTTTCAAGTGGTAATAACGGTTAAAGTGCTGGTATATTTGTTATAAACGCTGTTTCACCAAATTGGAATTCACAAGGAAGGAGCTTGAGACACTGGAAGAGAGAGACCCCAACTCGGGAAATTCACAATGATAACCCAGGTTAATATCTAAGAAAGTGCTTCAAACGCTAGGAATACGTGAATAAAGGGCCTTAATATCTGTAACGCACTGTTTCCTGACAAGGAAATCGTGCTCAAAGAACATAGAACCGAGTTGGATACTGGTTACATTTATAATTCAGGGCCATGAGTTGGCGTCTTTGAAAGAAGCCTGCTAAGGCCATGAAAGCGGAAGTGATGATGTCACCAAGGGGGGAGGGGCCGCGTGGGCAGGTTCAATTGATCCCAGGTGATCATGCTTTGGCCAGGGGACCTGCTGGGAGTGACCATGTCACCGAGGTTCGTTGTGGTGTTAGGGTTAGAGAATTGGGGTTCTGGCTAGGGTTAGGGTTACGATAAGGGTTCGGGCTGGGTAGGGTTCAGGCTCAGGTTAGGCATAGGTTTAGGGTTGGGGTCAGAGGGTGAGGGACAGTGTTACGGTCACGGTGTAGTAACGTTGGCTATTCACAACGAATGAGCTTCAATCACTGGACAAATTGGAGTGTAGCACTGAGGATTTACAACTCCAGACTAGGGAAATATTGAGAAATGTGCTTCACACACTAGGAACACATATTCCAATAGACTGAATATCTGAACAGCACAATTTTGTCCCTGGGAAATGTTGTTCAAACAGCTGAGAACCGAGTGTGGCACTGTTTACATTTATTTTTCCCGTCCAAAGGAGTTGGCGTTTTCAGGAAAAGGTTTTGGTGAAACACTGCAAAACTCATTTTCGTAGAGCTGTAGAATAGTATGAAAGTATGGAGAACACTATGAAATCAAAATGGTAGTTGGGCTAGGTTCCCAAGTAGTGTATTTTGTGTTTGTTTCTTTGTTTTTTTAATATATCTTATTGACTTGGTACAGAGAGGAAAGCAGAGGGACAGAGAGCTGGAAACATATCGACCAGCTGCCTCCTCCTGCAAACACCCCCTTCCGGGGATGTGCCCTCAACCAATGGGCGTGCCCTTGACCGGAATCGAACCCGGGACCCTTCAGTCCGCAGACCGACGCTCTATCCACTGAGCCAAACCGGTTTCGGCTTATCCGAGTGGTGTTTTAACGTGCCTTTAAACAGCCGGTATGACACCCGTGTTAAAAAGAAAACTCTCAGAGCTCAAAACAACGGACCAGGGGGATTTGTCAGAGTGACTCCAGAACTCCTGGAATACGTTTTCGAACCCGAACATCTCTACTGAATTTTGAAATACTGAGAGTCTGTAACCATAGCGCTGTGAAAGGTAGGGTAGACTTTCAAGTGGTAATAACGGTTAAAGTGCTGGTATATTTGTTATAAACGCTGTTTCACCAAATTGGAATTCACAAGGAAGGAGCTTGAGACACTGGAAGAGAGAGACCCCAACTCGGGAAATTCACAATGATAACCCAGGTTAATATCTAAGAAAGTGCTTCAAACGCTAGGAATACGTGAATAAAGGGCCTTAATATCTGTAACGCACTGTTTCCTGACAAGGAAATCGTGCTCAAAGAACATAGAACCGAGTTGGATACTGGTTACATTTATAATTCAGGGCCATGAGTTGGCGTCTTTGAAAGAAGCCTGCTAAGGCCATGAAAGCGGAAGTGATGATGTCACCAAGGGGGGAGGGGCCGCGTGGGCAGGTTCAATTGATCCCAGGTGATCATGCTTTGGCCAGGGGACCTGCTGGGAGTGACCATGTCACCGAGGTTCGTTGTGGTGTTAGGGTTAGAGAATTGGGGTTCTGGCTAGGGTTAGGGTTACGATAAGGGTTCGGGCTGGGTAGGGTTCAGGCTCAGGTTAGGCATAGGTTTAGGGTTGGGGTCAGAGGGTGAGGGACAGTGTTACGGTCACGGTGTAGTAACGTTGGCTATTCACAACGAATGAGCTTCAATCACTGGACAAATTGGAGTGTAGCACTGAGGATTTACAACTCCAGACTAGGGAAATATTGAGAAATGTGCTTCACACACTAGGAACACATATTCCAATAGACTGAATATCTGAACAGCACAATTTTGTCCCTGGGAAATGTTGTTCAAACAGCTGAGAACCGAGTGTGGCACTGTTTACATTTATTTTTCCCGTCCAAAGGAGTTGGCGTTTTCAGGAAAAGGTTTTGGTGAAACACTGCAAAACTCATTTTCGTAGAGCTGTAGAATAGTATGAAAGTATGGAGAACACTATGAAATCAAAATGGTAGTTGGGCTAGGTTCCCAAGTAGTGTATTTTGTGTTTGTTTCTTTGTTTTTTTAATATATCTTATTGACTTGGTACAGAGAGGAAAGCAGAGGGACAAAGAGCTGGAAACATATCGACCAGCTGCCTCCTCCTGCAAACACCCCCTGCCGGGGATGTGCCCTCAACCAATGGACGTGCCCTTGACCGGAATCGAACCCGGGACCCTTCAGTCCGCAGACCGACGCTCTATGCACTGAGCCAAACCGGTTTCGGCTTATCCGAGTGGTGTTTTAACGTGCCTTTAAACAGCCGGTATGACACCCGTGTTAAAAAGAAAACTCTCAGAGCTCAAAACAACGGACCAGGGGGATTTGTCAGAGTGACTCTAGAACTCCTGGAATACGTTTTCGAACCCGAACATCTCTACTGAATTTTGAAATACTGAGAGTCTGTAACCAAAGCGCTGTGAAAGGTAGGGTAGACTTTCAAGTGGTAATAACGGTTAAAGTGCTGGTATATTTGTTATAAACGCTGTTTCACCAAATTGGAATTCACAAGGAAGGAGCTTGAGACACTGGAAGAGAGAGACCCCAACTCGGGAAATTCACAATGATAACCCAGGTTAATATCTAAGAAAGTGCTTCAAACGCTAGGAATACGTGAATAAAGGGCCTTAATATCTGTAACGCACTGTTTCCTGACAAGGAAATCGTGCTCAAAGAACATAGAACCGAGTTGGATACTGGTTACATTTATAATTCAGGGCCATGAGTTGGCGTCTTTGAAAGAAGCCTGCTAAGGCCATGAAAGCGGAAGTGATGATGTCACCAAGGGGGGAGGGGCCGCGTGGGCAGGTTCAATTGATCCCAGGTGATCATGCTTTGGCCAGGGGACCTGCTGGGAGTGACCATGTCACCGAGGTTCGTTGTGGTGTTAGGGTTAGAGAATTGGGGTTCTGGCTAGGGTTAGGGTTACGATAAGGGTTCGGGCTGGGTAGGGTTCAGGCTCAGGTTAGGCATAGGTTTAGGGTTGGGGTCAGAGGGTGAGGGACAGTGTTACGGTCACGGTGTAGTAACGTTGGCTATTCACAACGAATGAGCTTCAATCACTGGACAAATTGGAGTGTAGCACTGAGGATTTACAACTCCAGACTAGGGAAATATTGAGAAATGTGCTTCACACACTAGGAACACATATTCCAATAGAATGAATATCTGAACAGCACAATTTTGTCCCTGGGAAATGTTGTTCAAACAGCTGAGAACCGAGTGTGGCACTGTTTACATTTATTTTTCCCGTCCAAAGGAGTTGGCGTTTTCAGGAAAAGGTTTTGGTGAAACACTGCAAAACTCATTTTCGTAGAGCTGTAGAATAGTATGAAAGTATGGAGAACACTATGAAATCAAAATGGTAGTTGGGCTAGGTTCCCAAGTAGTGTATTTTGTGTTTGTTTCTTTGTTTTTTTAATATATCTTATTGACTTGGTACAGAGAGGAAAGCAGAGGGACAGAGAGCTGGAAACATATCGACCAGCTGCCTCCTCCTGCAAACACCCCCTTCCGGGGATGTGCCCTCAACCAATGGGCGTGCCCTTGACCGGAATCGAACCCGGGACCCTTCAGTCCGCAGACCGACGCTCTATCCACTGAGCCAAACCGGTTTCGGCTTATCCGAGTGGTGTTTTAACGTGCCTTTAAACAGCCGGTATGACACCCGTGTTAAAAAGAAAACTCTCAGAGCTCAAAACAACGGACCAGGGGGATTTGTCAGAGTGACTCCAGAACTCCTGGAATACGTTTTCGAACCCGAACATCTCTACTGAATTTTGAAATACTGAGAGTCTGTAACCATAGCGCTGTGAAAGGTAGGGTAGACTTTCAAGTGGTAATAACGGTTAAAGTGCTGGTATATTTGTTATAAACGCTGTTTCACCAAATTGGAATTCACAAGGAAGGAGCTTGAGACACTGGAAGAGAGAGACCCCAACTCGGGAAATTCACAATGATAACCCAGGTTAATATCTAAGAAAGTGCTTCAAACGCTAGGAATACGTGAATAAAGGGCCTTAATATCTGTAACGCACTGTTTCCTGACAAGGAAATCGTGCTCAAAGAACATAGAACCGAGTTGGATACTGGTTACATTTATAATTCAGGGCCATGAGTTGGCGTCTTTGAAAGAAGCCTGCTAAGGCCATGAAAGCGGAAGTGATGATGTCACCAAGGGGGGAGGGGCCGCGTGGGCAGGTTCAATTGATCCCAGGTGATCATGCTTTGGCCAGGGGACCTGCTGGGAGTGACCATGTCACCGAGGTTCGTTGTGGTGTTAGGGTTAGAGAATTGGGGTTCTGGCTAGGGTTAGGGTTACGATAAGGGTTCGGGCTGGGTAGGGTTCAGGCTCAGGTTAGGCATAGGTTTAGGGTTGGGGTCAGAGGGTGAGGGACAGTGTTACGGTCACGGTGTAGTAACGTTGGCTATTCACAACGAATGAGCTTCAATCACTGGACAAATTGGAGTGTAGCACTGAGGATTTACAACTCCAGACTAGGGAAATATTGAGAAATGTGCTTCACACACTAGGAACACATATTCCAATAGACTGAATATCTGAACAGCACAATTTTGTCCCTGGGAAATGTTGTTCAAACAGCTGAGAACCGAGTGTGGCACTGTTTACATTTATTTTTCCCGTCCAAAGGAGTTGGCGTTTTCAGGAAAAGGTTTTGGTGAAACACTGCAAAACTCATTTTCGTAGAGCTGTAGAATAGTATGAAAGTATGGAGAACACTATGAAATCAAAATGGTAGTTGGGCTAGGTTCCCAAGTAGTGTATTTTGTGTTTGTTTCTTTGTTTTTTTAATATATCTTATTGACTTGGTACAGAGAGGAAAGCAGAGGGACAAAGAGCTGGAAACATATCGACCAGCTGCCTCCTCCTGCAAACACCCCCTGCCGGGGATGTGCCCTCAACCAATGGACGTGCCCTTGACCGGAATCGAACCCGGGACCCTTCAGTCCGCAGACCGACGCTCTATGCACTGAGCCAAACCGGTTTCGGCTTATCCGAGTGGTGTTTTAACGTGCCTTTAAACAGCCGGTATGACACCCGTGTTAAAAAGAAAACTCTCAGAGCTCAAAACAACGGACCAGGGGGATTTGTCAGAGTGACTCTAGAACTCCTGGAATACGTTTTCGAACCCGAACATCTCTACTGAATTTTGAAATACTGAGAGTCTGTAACCAAAGCGCTGTGAAAGGTAGGGTAGACTTTCAAGTGGTAATAACGGTTAAAGTGCTGGTATATTTGTTATAAACGCTGTTTCACCAAATTGGAATTCACAAGGAAGGAGCTTGAGACACTGGAAGAGAGAGACCCCAACTCGGGAAATTCACAATGATAACCCAGGTTAATATCTAAGAAAGTGCTTCAAACGCTAGGAATACGTGAATAAAGGGCCTTAATATCTGTAACGCACTGTTTCCTGACAAGGAAATCGTGCTCAAAGAACATAGAACCGAGTTGGATACTGGTTACATTTATAATTCAGGGCCATGAGTTGGCGTCTTTGAAAGAAGCCTGCTAAGGCCATGAAAGCGGAAGTGATGATGTCACCAAGGGGGGAGGGGCCGCGTGGGCAGGTTCAATTGATCCCAGGTGATCATGCTTTGGCCAGGGGACCTGCTGGGAGTGACCATGTCACCGAGGTTCGTTGTGGTGTTAGGGTTAGAGAATTGGGGTTCTGGCTAGGGTTAGGGTTACGATAAGGGTTCGGGCTGGGTAGGGTTCAGGCTCAGGTTAGGCATAGGTTTAGGGTTGGGGTCAGAGGGTGAGGGACAGTGTTACGGTCACGGTGTAGTAACGTTGGCTATTCACAACGAATGAGCTTCAATCACTGGACAAATTGGAGTGTAGCACTGAGGATTTACAACTCCAGACTAGGGAAATATTGAGAAATGTGCTTCACACACTAGGAACACATATTCCAATAGACTGAATATCTGAACAGCACAATTTTGTCCCTGGGAAATGTTGTTCAAACAGCTGAGAACCGAGTGTGGCACTGTTTACATTTATTTTTCCCGTCCAAAGGAGTTGGCGTTTTCAGGAAAAGGTTTTGGTGAAACACTGCAAAACTCATTTTCGTAGAGCTGTAGAATAGTATGAAAGTATGGAGAACACTATGAAATCAAAATGGTAGTTGGGCTAGGTTCCCAAGTAGTGTATTTTGTGTTTGTTTCTTTGTTTTTTTAATATATCTTATTGACTTGGTACAGAGAGGAAAGCAGAGGGACAGAGAGCTGGAAACATATCGACCAGCTGCCTCCTCCTGCAAACACCCCCTGCCGGGGATGTGCCCTCAACCAATGGACGTGCCATTGACCGGAATCGAACCCGGGACCCTTCAGTCCGCAGACCGACGCTCTATCCACTGAGCCAAACCGGTTTCGGCTTATCCGAGTGGTGTTTTAACGTGCCTTTAAACAGCCGGTATGACACCCGTGTTAAAAAGAAAACTCTCAGAGCTCAAAACAACGGACCAGGGGGATTTGTCAGAGTGACTCTAGAACTCCTGGAATACGTTTTCGAACCCGAACATCTCTACTGAATTTTGAAATACTGAGAGTCTGTAACCAAAGCGCTGTGAAAGGTAGGGTAGACTTTCAAGTGGTAATAACGGTTAAAGTGCTGGTATATTTGTTATAAACGCTTTTTCACCAAATTGGAATTCACAAGGAAGGAGCTTGAGACACTGGAAGAGAGAGACCCCAACTCGGGAAATTCACAATGATAACCCAGGTTAATATCTAAGAAAGTGCTTCAAACGCTAGGAATACGTGAATAAAGGGCCTTAATATCTGTAACGCACTGTTTCCTGACAAGGAAATCGTGCTCAAAGAACATAGAACCGAGTTGGATACTGGTTACATTTATAATTCAGGGCCATGAGTTGGCGTCTTTGAAAGAAGCCTGCTAAGGCCATGAAAGCGGAAGTGATGATGTCACCAAGGGGGGAGGGGCCGCGTGGGCAGGTTCAATTGATCCCAGGTGATCATGCTTTGGCCAGGGGACCTGCTGGGAGTGACCATGTCACCGAGGTTCGTTGTGGTGTTAGGGTTAGAGAATTGGGGTTCTGGCTAGGGTTAGGGTTACGATAAGGGTTCGGGCTGGGTAGGGTTCAGGCTCAGGTTAGGCATAGGTTTAGGGTTGGGGTCAGAGGGTGAGGGACAGTGTTACGGTCACGGTGTAGTAACGTTGGCTATTCACAACGAATGAGCTTCAATCACTGGACAAATTGGAGTGTAGCACTGAGGATTTACAACTCCAGACTAGGGAAATATTGAGAAATGTGCTTCACACACTAGGAACACATATTCCAATAGACTGAATATCTGAACAGCACAATTTTGTCCCTGGGAAATGTTGTTCAAACAGCTGAGAACCGAGTGTGGCACTGTTTACATTTATTTTTCCCGTCCAAAGGAGTTGGCGTTTTCAGGAAAAGGTTTTGGTGAAACACTGCAAAACTCATTTTCGTAGAGCTGTAGAATAGTATGAAAGTATGGAGAACACTATGAAATCAAAATGGTAGTTGGGCTAGGTTCCCAAGTAGTGTATTTTGTGTTTGTTTCTTTGTTTTTTTAATATATCTTATTGACTTGGTACAGAGAGGAAAGCAGAGGGACAAAGAGCTGGAAACATATCGACCAGCTGCCTCCTCCTGCAAACACCCCCTGCCGGGGATGTGCCCTCAACCAATGGACGTGCCCTTGACCGGAATCGAACCCGGGACCCTTCAGTCCGCAGACCGACGCTCTATGCACTGAGCCAAACCGGTTTCGGCTTATCCGAGTGGTGTTTTAACGTGCCTTTAAACAGCCGGTATGACACCCGTGTTAAAAAGAAAACTCTCAGAGCTCAAAACAACGGACCAGGGGGATTTGTCAGAGTGACTCTAGAACTCCTGGAATACGTTTTCGAACCCGAACATCTCTACTGAATTTTGAAATACTGAGAGTCTGTAACCAAAGCGCTGTGAAAGGTAGGGTAGACTTTCAAGTGGTAATAACGGTTAAAGTGCTGGTATATTTGTTATAAACGCTGTTTCACCAAATTGGAATTCACAAGGAAGGAGCTTGAGACACTGGAAGAGAGAGACCCCAACTCGGGAAATTCACAATGATAACCCAGGTTAATATCTAAGAAAGTGCTTCAAACGCTAGGAATACGTGAATAAAGGGCCTTAATATCTGTAACGCACTGTTTCCTGACAAGGAAATCGTGCTCAAAGAACATAGAACCGAGTTGGATACTGGTTACATTTATAATTCAGGGCCATGAGTTGGCGTCTTTGAAAGAAGCCTGCTAAGGCCATGAAAGCGGAAGTGATGATGTCACCAAGGGGGGAGGGGCCGCGTGGGCAGGTTCAATTGATCCCAGGTGATCATGCTTTGGCCAGGGGACCTGCTGGGAGTGACCATGTCACCGAGGTTCGTTGTGGTGTTAGGGTTAGAGAATTGGGGTTCTGGCTAGGGTTAGGGTTACGATAAGGGTTCGGGCTGGGTAGGGTTCAGGCTCAGGTTAGGCATAGGTTTAGGGTTGGGGTCAGAGGGTGAGGGACAGTGTTACGGTCACGGTGTAGTAACGTTGGCTATTCACAACGAATGATCTTCAATCACTGGACAAATTGGAGTGTAGCACTGAGGATTTACAACTCCAGACTAGGGAAATATTGAGAAATGTGCTTCACACACTAGGAACACATATTCCAATAGACTGAATATCTGAACAGCACAATTTTGTCCCTGGGAAATGTTGTTCAAACAGCTGAGAACCGAGTGTGGCACTGTTTACATTTATTTTTCCCGTCCAAAGGAGTTGGCGTTTTCAGGAAAAGGTTTTGGTGAAACACTGCAAAACTCATTTTCGTAGAGCTGTAGAATAGTATGAAAGTATGGAGAACACTATGAAATCAAAATGGTAGTTGGGCTAGGTTCCCAAGTAGTGTATTTTGTGTTTGTTTCTTTGTTTTTTTAATATATCTTATTGACTTGGTACAGAGAGGAAAGCAGAGGGACAGAGAGCTGGAAACATATCGACCAGCTGCCTCCTCCTGCAAACACCCCCTTCCGGGGATGTGCCCTCAACCAATGGGCGTGCCCTTGACCGGAATCGAACCCGGGACCCTTCAGTCCGCAGACCGACGCTCTATCCACTGAGCCAAACCGGTTTCGGCTTATCCGAGTGGTGTTTTAACGTGCCTTTAAACAGCCGGTATGACACCCGTGTTAAAAAGAAAACTCTCAGAGCTCAAAACAACGGACCAGGGGGATTTGTCAGAGTGACTCCAGAACTCCTGGAATACGTTTTCGAACCCGAACATCTCTACTGAATTTTGAAATACTGAGAGTCTGTAACCATAGCGCTGTGAAAGGTAGGGTAGACTTTCAAGTGGTAATAACGGTTAAAGTGCTGGTATATTTGTTATAAACGCTGTTTCACCAAATTGGAATTCACAAGGAAGGAGCTTGAGACACTGGAAGAGAGAGACCCCAACTCGGGAAATTCACAATGATAACCCAGGTTAATATCTAAGAAAGTGCTTCAAACGCTAGGAATACGTGAATAAAGGGCCTTAATATCTGTAACGCACTGTTTCCTGACAAGGAAATCGTGCTCAAAGAACATAGAACCGAGTTGGATACTGGTTACATTTATAATTCAGGGCCATGAGTTGGCGTCTTTGAAAGAAGCCTGCTAAGGCCATGAAAGCGGAAGTGATGATGTCACCAAGGGGGGAGGGGCCGCGTGGGCAGGTTCAATTGATCCCAGGTGATCATGCTTTGGCCAGGGGACCTGCTGGGAGTGACCATGTCACCGAGGTTCGTTGTGGTGTTAGGGTTAGAGAATTGGGGTTCTGGCTAGGGTTAGGGTTACGATAAGGGTTCGGGCTGGGTAGGGTTCAGGCTCAGGTTAGGCATAGGTTTAGGGTTGGGGTCAGAGGGTGAGGGACAGTGTTACGGTCACGGTGTAGTAACGTTGGCTATTCACAACGAATGAGCTTCAATCACTGGACAAATTGGAGTGTAGCACTGAGGATTTACAACTCCAGACTAGGGAAATATTGAGAAATGTGCTTCACACACTAGGAACACATATTCCAATAGACTGAATATCTGAACAGCACAATTTTGTCCCTGGGAAATGTTGTTCAAACAGCTGAGAACCGAGTGTGGCACTGTTTACATTTATTTTTCCCGTCCAAAGGAGTTGGCGTTTTCAGGAAAAGGTTTTGGTGAAACACTGCAAAACTCATTTTCGTAGAGCTGTAGAATAGTATGAAAGTATGGAGAACACTATGAAATCAAAATGGTAGTTGGGCTAGGTTCCCAAGTAGTGTATTTTGTGTTTGTTTCTTTGTTTTTTTAATATATCTTATTGACTTGGTACAGAGAGGAAAGCAGAGGGACAAAGAGCTGGAAACATATCGACCAGCTGCCTCCTCCTGCAAACACCCCCTGCCGGGGATGTGCCCTCAACCAATGGACGTGCCCTTGACCGGAATCGAACCCGGGACCCTTCAGTCCGCAGACCGACGCTCTATGCACTGAGCCAAACCGGTTTCGGCTTATCCGAGTGGTGTTTTAACGTGCCTTTAAACAGCCGGTATGACACCCGTGTTAAAAAGAAAACTCTCAGAGCTCAAAACAACGGACCAGGGGGATTTGTCAGAGTGACTCTAGAACTCCTGGAATACGTTTTCGAACCCGAACATCTCTACTGAATTTTGAAATACTGAGAGTCTGTAACCAAAGCGCTGTGAAAGGTAGGGTAGACTTTCAAGTGGTAATAACGGTTAAAGTGCTGGTATATTTGTTATAAACGCTGTTTCACCAAATTGGAATTCACAAGGAAGGAGCTTGAGACACTGGAAGAGAGAGACCCCAACTCGGGAAATTCACAATGATAACCCAGGTTAATATCTAAGAAAGTGCTTCAAACGCTAGGAATACGTGAATAAAGGGCCTTAATATCTGTAACGCACTGTTTCCTGACAAGGAAATCGTGCTCAAAGAACATAGAACCGAGTTGGATACTGGTTACATTTATAATTCAGGGCCATGAGTTGGCGTCTTTGAAAGAAGCCTGCTAAGGCCATGAAAGCGGAAGTGATGATGTCACCAAGGGGGGAGGGGCCGCGTGGGCAGGTTCAATTGATCCCAGGTGATCATGCTTTGGCCAGGGGACCTGCTGGGAGTGACCATGTCACCGAGGTTCGTTGTGGTGTTAGGGTTAGAGAATTGGGGTTCTGGCTAGGGTTAGGGTTACGATAAGGGTTCGGGCTGGGTAGGGTTCAGGCTCAGGTTAGGCATAGGTTTAGGGTTGGGGTCAGAGGGTGAGGGACAGTGTTACGGTCACGGTGTAGTAACGTTGGCTATTCACAACGAATGAGCTTCAATCACTGGACAAATTGGAGTGTAGCACTGAGGATTTACAACTCCAGACTAGGGAAATATTGAGAAATGTGCTTCACACACTAGGAACACATATTCCAATAGAATGAATATCTGAACAGCACAATTTTGTCCCTGGGAAATGTTGTTCAAACAGCTGAGAACCGAGTGTGGCACTGTTTACATTTATTTTTCCCGTCCAAAGGAGTTGGCGTTTTCAGGAAAAGGTTTTGGTGAAACACTGCAAAACTCATTTTCGTAGAGCTGTAGAATAGTATGAAAGTATGGAGAACACTATGAAATCAAAATGGTAGTTGGGCTAGGTTCCCAAGTAGTGTATTTTGTGTTTGTTTCTTTGTTTTTTTAATATATCTTATTGACTTGGTACAGAGAGGAAAGCAGAGGGACAGAGAGCTGGAAACATATCGACCAGCTGCCTCCTCCTGCAAACACCCCCTTCCGGGGATGTGCCCTCAACCAATGGGCGTGCCCTTGACCGGAATCGAACCCGGGACCCTTCAGTCCGCAGACCGACGCTCTATCCACTGAGCCAAACCGGTTTCGGCTTATCCGAGTGGTGTTTTAACGTGCCTTTAAACAGCCGGTATGACACCCGTGTTAAAAAGAAAACTCTCAGAGCTCAAAACAACGGACCAGGGGGATTTGTCAGAGTGACTCCAGAACTCCTGGAATACGTTTTCGAACCCGAACATCTCTACTGAATTTTGAAATACTGAGAGTCTGTAACCATAGCGCTGTGAAAGGTAGGGTAGACTTTCAAGTGGTAATAACGGTTAAAGTGCTGGTATATTTGTTATAAACGCTGTTTCACCAAATTGGAATTCACAAGGAAGGAGCTTGAGACACTGGAAGAGAGAGACCCCAACTCGGGAAATTCACAATGATAACCCAGGTTAATATCTAAGAAAGTGCTTCAAACGCTAGGAATACGTGAATAAAGGGCCTTAATATCTGTAACGCACTGTTTCCTGACAAGGAAATCGTGCTCAAAGAACATAGAACCGAGTTGGATACTGGTTACATTTATAATTCAGGGCCATGAGTTGGCGTCTTTGAAAGAAGCCTGCTAAGGCCATGAAAGCGGAAGTGATGATGTCACCAAGGGGGGAGGGGCCGCGTGGGCAGGTTCCATTGATCCCAGGTGATCATGCTTTGGCCAGGGGACCTGCTGGGAGTGACCATGTCACCGACGTTCGTTGTGGTGTTAGGGTTAGAGAATTGGGGTTCTGGCTAGGGTTAGGGTTACGATAAGGGTTCGGGCTGGGTAGGGTTCAGGCTCAGGTTAGGCATAGGTTTAGGGTTGGGGTCAGAGGGTGAGGGACAGTGTTACGGTCACGGTGTAGTAACGTTGGCTATTCACAACGAATGAGCTTCAATCACTGGACAAATTGGAGTGTAGCACTGAGGATTTACAACTCCAGACTAGGGAAATATTGAGAAATGTGCTTCACACACTAGGAACACATATTCCAATAGACTGAATATCTGAACAGCACAATTTTGTCCCTGGGAAATGTTGTTCAAACAGCTGAGAACCGAGTGTGGCACTGTTTACATTTATTTTTCCCGTCCAAAGGAGTTGGCGTTTTCAGGAAAAGGTTTTGGTGAAACACTGCAAAACTCATTTTCGTAGAGCTGTAGAATAGTATGAAAGTATGGAGAACACTATGAAATCAAAATGGTAGTTGGGCTAGGTTCCCAAGTAGTGTATTTTGTGTTTGTTTCTTTGTTTTTTTAATATATCTTATTGACTT
>NW_027645412.1:0-19282 GCF_951640355.1 Cnephaeus nilssonii | reverse complement strand
CGGGCAGTCATTGGCCGCTGATGGGGCAGTAATGATGCCGGTCGCTACCCCTCGGGCGGTGAGGGGAGACGTCCTACCTGACACCTGTGGTTGTAAAGTACAGTTGCCGAGGCGGAAGGAAGAGGCGGTTACCTCCAAGGTGTGGCCCCCAGTTCCCTGGGCCCAGCCAAGGTCTCCCCCACTGAGGCCCGTGGGGGCTTCGGACCAGGGGACGTGGGGCGGACACTGGGCGAGTAGGACGAAGGGCGGGGGGCGGCAGAAGGGTGTCTAACAGCCCCTGTGCGCACCCCCTCGGTGTGCATTTCCCTCTGAGGGTCTGGCCCAGGGTGGCCCAGGAGGGCGCCCGGTGCTCTCCGGAGCCCTGAGGGCCACCCCGCGGGCAGCGGAGGGTCAGAGCGGCAGCTCCAGGCCGGCGGGGCGGTGCTGTGAAAGCGCCGGACGCGCACCCTGGCTCCGGGGCTGGGCTCGGCTGGCGTGTCCCTCGTTCGGCTGTGACACCGGATGAAGCCGGTGAGGTGCCTGGGCCTCGGCCTCTTCACCTGTGAGATGGGTGTCGCAGTCCCGCCTCCTGGAGCCGACAGGTGGGACCCTCGTGGCCCCGCAGCCCTGCGCCTGCCCGGGAAGGTGTTGGTGCCTCGGCCCCTCCGCTGCTGAGGGGCACCTCCGCCCGCAGGCAGCACAGGCCCGGGCTGTGGCTCTGCTGCGGCTGCGAAGCCCGCCTGCCTCAGTTTCCCCGTCTGGAGAGGAGGGGTTTCATGGCAGTGCCTCCCTCACCCGGGCGTCTGCAGGGGTCAGTGCGTTGGCACACGGCCTGGGAGACGGACGGGAACGGGCTGCCGGCACCCACCAGGCGCCGCCTCGTCGTCGGCCCCGAGGGGCAGGCGGCGCTCGTGAGTCGGAGTTTTGCGGGTTCCCTGACGGGGCCCAGGCGCGGGGCCGGGGAGGGGAAGCGCCAGCACCCTCCCGCGGCCTCCGTGAAGTGGGCATACGTGTCTTTCCGGGGCTGGAGGACCGGTGGCCTCAGGCGGCCGCTCACCCGTGCCTTCCCGGGGCCGCGGGGGAAGCCGCCCCCGAGGGTGGGGGCGTGCGGTTTGGGCCGGGCTCCGGTCACCCGTGGCCTGCGGTGCCTGGGGCCTGTCGTCTGAGGTCTCCGTGACCGTCTCTACTGAATTCCGTCATCGGGCCCTCAGAGCAGACACTGAGCATCCACCAGTGGACACAGGACGAGGGCCCCTGGGGGGCGGGCCTCGCGTATCCCATGGAACCTTCCAGAAACGAGGAGAAACCTGGTGACTCCTGGCCTGTGCTGCCCCTGCTGGCGGGAGGTCAGACGGAGGGTCAGGGTCAGCGAGCAGTTCTTTTTTTTTTTTTTTTTTTTTAATATATTTTTTATTGATTTCTTACAGAGAGGAAGGGAGAGGGACAGAGAGTTAGAAACATCAATGAGAGAGAAACATCGATCAGCTGCCTCCTGCACACCCCCTACTGGGGATGTGCCCGCAACCAAGGTACGTGCCCTTGACCAGAATCGAACCTGGGACCCTTAAGTTCGCAGGCCGACGCTCCATCCACTGAGCCACACCAGTTTGGGCCAGCGAGCAGTTCTGTACAGCGGCGGCCTGTCCAGAGTCGCCTGGGCCGGCAGGACAGGTCTGGCCTGGGGCTGGGACCACAAGGAAGAGGGGACGGCTGAGACCGGGGCTCCCCCCAACTCTCCTTGCACCAGCAGAGGGCAGAGCAGGTGGGTGCTCCCTGCCCCCAGGGGCAGCAGGGGCGTGGGCGGTGAGGGGCAGAACCGGGCCTCTGACCAGCAAACCCTTCCAGATGGTGGCAGAGGAGAGCGAGCTGAGCTTATAAGGCCACCGTCAAGTTTAAAACCTCCGAGCAGGTAGTTCCAGGACAGCAGGAGAACTCTGACTCAGCGGCTGCCAACCGGTGGTCCCCTGGTGGTCCGGGAGGTCCGGGAGGTTGGCGACGGCTGCTCTAACTCGTCTCTGTGTTTAGAGTACGCGCGCGTAGCTGGAAGGGGCTGCGGGAGCTTCCCGATAGCCCCGTCAATGGACGCCAGCCCCGGCGACAGGTGGTGACTTGGGGGTCTCCTGCCCTCCCACCCAGTGCTCTGTCCAGGTGCTTTGAGGGGAGTAGCTGCATGCGTACCCCAGCAAAGCCGCTAGCCAGCCCCGTGACCTTCGGCAAGCCGAGGCCTGTACAAACCTCATTTCCCACCAGTGAGAGGCGGCGACCCTAAACCCCCTGATCCTAGTGTCTGCTTTGTGCTTAAGGCCTTCCCGTGATGGCCTGTGCTCTTGGATGGAGCCCAGGCGCCCTGGCAAAGCCACAGACCGTGGCGATGGGCAGCCAGCGGCAGGCCCGCCTTCCCCCACAGGCCCGCCTCCCCCCCCCCCCGCAGGCCTGCTTCCCCGCCTCCCCGCAGGCCTGCCTCCCCCCACAGGCCCGCCTTCCTCGCCTCCCCCCGCAGGGCTGCAGTGTCTGGAGTGTCCCCATGTCCCCATCCTCAGTGCGGTGGGTCCCCTGCTTGGAGCACTTTTCCCCTCCTCTGCCATCTTTTCTCTGGCTAATTCCTTCTCTCTCTTCTTTTTCTTTTTTTTTTCCACGGTCTGTCTAGCTAAAGATGTACCATTTCCCTTGATTTTCTCAAGGAAGCAACTTTCGGTTTTGTTGATTATTCTCCAGTTTTTCTGTCATGTTTTATTTATTTTCTGTCCTGATCGTTATCTCCTCCCTTAAACGTACTTTAGGTTTGATTCGCTCTTCTTTTTCTAGCTTACTGAAGTGGAGCTTTAGATGGTTGATTTCAGATTTTTCTTTCTAATGTAAGCATTCGGAGCTACACATTTCCCTCTTCGTACGACGTTGGCTGCATCTCCTACAGTACGAGACGCTGTGTTTCATTTTTAGTCCGCTCAGGATCTTTTGTGATCTGCCTTTTGACTTCTCCTCTGAGCCGTGGGTTATTTGGAAACGTGTCGTTTACTTTTCACATAGTTGAAGGTTTCCCCAAAGTCTTCCTGTTGTGATTTTTAACTCGGTTCTGTTGTGGCCAGAGAAGTTCTTTTGTGTGGCTTTTCAGAGCTGCTTTCTTTACGGAGACTCGTCCTACAGCCCGGCATGTGACCTGTCCCGAGACGGCGCCATGTGCCCCGGGAGAGAGTGTGTTTTCTGCTGAGCTTGGGCTGAGGGTTCTATACATTCAATCCGGTCAGCTTGGCTGGTAATGTTGCCGCGCCTTCTGTGTCCTGACTGTTCTTATTTCTAGTTGTTCTAACCATGATCCAGGGTAGGGTGTTGACATCTCCAGCTGTAACTGTGGTGTTATCTCTTCTCCTTCCAGTCCCGCCAGTTTTGCTTTATGTGTTTCGGGGCTGTGTTGGTAGGTGCGTACACATTTGTACTTGTTACAGCTTCTTCAAGGGTTGACTTCTTCTCCGCACTCAGCCTCACCGAAATGCCCTTCTCCTGGGGGGCCTTCCCAGGCCTCGGATGGCGCCGATTTCCCTTGCCTTGTGCTCCTACGATGGTTTGTATTTTCCCCATCGTAACATTCATCGAACTGTAGTATCCTTGCTTGAAAATTGCATGTATGGGCTGTGCCTTGTGCCAGCTGCCACGGACGTGCTGGTGAATTAGAATTAAAAAAAACACCTACTATGTGCCAGGCATTCTGCTGGGCCTTCTACACACGTGTTTCAATCTCACAACAACCCAATAGGTAGGGATCCCCATAGCCCTTTGCAGGTGAGGTACTCAAGGTTCAGGGAGGCTCAGCCGTTTGCCCAGGGCCACACAGCACTTACTAGGTGTACCGGTTAATGATGATGGATTTTGTAATCAAAGAAAACACGGTAATTTCAAGAGAAACATCAAAAGCGCTTTATTCAAAGTAGTGTCCATCGCTAGCTACACATTTCCCCATCTTTCAGGTAATTTGTGGATACCGTCCCAATAGAACTTTTCTTGTTTTGAGGCAAACCATTCAGAGACTCATTTTTCCACTTCTTCGGACATTTTGAAGTGCTGCTCAGAAAGTGCGTGTGCCATCGATCAGAACAAGTGGTAACCTGAAGGAGCAAGGTCTGGTGAATACAGCGGGTGGGTTAATACTTCCCAGGCAAGATCTTTTAACGTGTCTTTAACTGGTTTTGAAGTGTGTGATGGTGCATCATCATGAAGCAAAATTACTTTGCCGTGTCTTCTGGCACATTCTGGTCGTTTCACGATCAAAGCGTGGTTTAAATTGATTATTTGTTGTCGGTAGCGATCAGTATTAACGGTTTCACCTGGTTTTAGAAGCTCATAATACACCACACCTTTCTGATCCCACCAAACACAGAGCATTGTCTTCTTTTCAAAGCGATTTGGCCTTGCAGTCGAGGTTGATGGTTGACCTGGATCAACCCATGATTTTGTGCGTTTGGGATTCTCAAAATAAATCCACTTTTCATCGCCAGTCACAATTCGATGCAAAAAAGACTTTCTTTTGTGCCGTTGAAGCAACATTTTACTGATGACTTTTCGGTTTTCCATTTGTCTTTCATTCAGTTGATGTGGTATCCACTTTCTTTCCTTTAAAATCTTCCCCATTGCTTGTAAACAATCAGAAATTGTTTGCTGAGCAACGTTTAATCTTTCTGCAAGTTGTTTTTGAGTTTGACATGCATCTTCATCCAATAATGCCTGTAATTGTTGGTCTTCAAACTTTATTGGTTGACCTGGACATTCTTTGTCTTTCACATCGAAATCATCACTTTTAAAGCGTTTAAACCAGCGTTCACAAGTATCTTGAGATGGAGCATGCTCACCATAAGCTTCCTGAAGTATATGATAACTTTTTCTTCAAAATAAAGTAATGAATTAAAACTTTCTGTAAATGCTCTTTTTTGGGCTCGAAATTCGACATTTTTAAGCGTAAAAATATCTATGATGTTAACACCTTCAGAAAATTTGACATATGAAGTTTTGAAGCTTGTTGTCAATACAACAAAATAGCATACATATAAATCGCATGTATATCAACATATGAGTAACTCCATCTATTGAAAAAAGTCCGCATTATTAACCGGGACACCTGGTAAGTACAGAGCAGAAATCCTCACAGAGCGGTTCCAGATGCCACGGGTATCCCCTCCCCCTCCTCCCCTGGGAGCGGAGGAGTGCCGCTCGGGTCTGTGGTTCGTGTGGGCACTTTGCCCCCAGACCAGAGCACCGCGTGTTTAAGCCATAGCATCTAACGTGGAGATGAAAAATCCTGTGGTAACTCCATTTGAAGGCAAATGAGCCTTGTAGGATCTGTAATGTCACGTATCCGAGTGTTTTCCCTTCGTCATGCGTTACAGCTGTCCGCCCCAATATGATCACACCATTAATGAGATTAGCCACGATGCACATTCCAGCTCATTATTGCCGTGTCTGCGCTAATAGGCCTGCGACGGACGCCCGCGATGGCGCTGCCCGAACAGGACCGCGTGGCGGCTCGCAGGGAGGGGACCGCAGAGGCGGCCACTGTGGATGCACGGAGAGAGGCTGGTCATCCGATGGTTTGCCAAGATCAGCCGTGAAGACGGAGTGAGGGAGCCCTGGAGGCCGCGGGGCCGAGGAGCCCACGGGCAACAAGCCGAGGTGGGGATGGCCCCGCTCACCCTTTTGGAATTTCGGGAGAAGTTACCCGTTAACCGCGGGTGATCCCCGCTTTACCTGGACCAGGGCCGCAGGGCTGGCGCGGGGTGGGAATGGCCCGGGGCCTGGCCGCCCCTGCTTCGGCGGTTCCAGTCCGACCTTCCCTGTGTTTGACGGGACTTTGGATGCGTGTTTCCGAGCAGGAGGCCGGCGGCTGCGGGGGCTCCTTGGGGAAGCCTGGCCATGTGTCCGATCCACGCTAAAGCCCGCGGAGCCCGTGGCAGCGAGGAGCCGGGAGGCAGCGCCGCTCTCCCTGGTGACCGCCCCCGGCCGCGCTCACAGGTCTTCCCCGTCCCGCACCCCCTCTGTCCACCCCGGGGCCTCCAGCTCCGTGTGGCCGCGCCTCCATTTTCTGGGAGAAAACGCGGTCCTAGCCTGGCTCTGTGCCGTCACTAGCGGGAGTCAGGGCCCCTTGTCTGTGCTCCCTGCCCGCTCCACTGTGGCATGGCAATGACCCTCAGCCCCTGTGCCCCTGCCCCGGGCGGAGGACAGGCCGTGGGCCTGGTCGGGGAGCGCCCACCACCCGCTGGCAGCCTGGTCTTAGGAGCCGGGCACCATGTGACCGTGAGCCCCAGGAGACGGCGTGGGCACCCTGCTTTGTAAACACCAGCCCCGACATCTCCAGATGGACCGCGGGCGGCCCCAGCCCGGCCCGGCGTGCCGCCCCATCCCTGCCACCTCTTGCCCCGGTGTCTGCGGGCCTGGACGGGGCTGGGCAGAGAGAGGGGGAGCCAGCCCTGCGGGAGGGGAGGGAGCCAGAGGGCACCCCAGACTGGAGGGCACACGCTGAGGATCTCACCCATGATACAGCCAGACCCGGTTCCTACTCCTGTACCCTCCACGGGGCGTCGAGGGCATTTCCACGAAGCAGAGAGAAACCGGGTCTGGGGCCCTGGAGCCTCTTCACTCCCCCGCCCCCCCCCCCCAAATCTGACTTTCCCCTTCACACCCCTCTGGGTTCAGGGTGTCCCCAGCCCTCCCCTGGCCTCAGGACACATCCCTCTGGGTGGGGATAGTCTTAGCACCTCTCTGCACAGATAACTCTGCTACACAATCTGTATCAGTCAGGAGAGGCTCGCTGCGTAACAAAAGTCCCCTCCCCCCGGTGGATGGCTTAGCACTGTAGATGCTTATTTTGTTGTTCATGGAGCAGCCAAACCAGCGGCCCCTGTGGGCGGATCTCCTGCAGGCGTGACCCAGGCACCCAGGTGCCTGCACCTTGGGGCGCTGCGGGCTCCTTAGGCCTCGCGGTCCTTCACTTCCCGACCTGGGTGGGAAGGGGGTGCCCGGGCCGGGAGGTTCGTAACAACGGGCGAATGGGCGGCAGCGATGAAGCCCAGGGCGGCGCTCAGGGCTGGAGATCTGAACTCCAAAGCCTCTGAAGACCACCTTCCTGTCCTCGGCCCCGGGAGCCAGAGAAACTGGGGTGCGGGCTGGCGCCAGCCTGAACCCCACTCCTCCCTCCCTCGGCCCCGGTCTGGCTGCTGCAGTTGCTGGCCCAGTGGGTGCACCGGAGCGCCCTCTGTCCGTGACCCTGGGTGCTCTCTGTGCCCTGCTCTTGTGCCCCCAGCTGTGTCTCCGCCTGCCTGCCTGCCCCTGGGGTTTGGGGAGGTGCCGGCCGACGTCTGCCTTCAGCACTCCGCCGGGGCCGTTTATTTGAGAAATCGGATTAAAGTGTCAAACATGACCGTTCAGGCATGACTGTTCCTGATCCCGGGTGTGACATGGGGAGTGACGAGGAGGGCGGGCCAGGCTCCAGGCTCCTGTGTCCTGAGAGTTCGTCCACGACGTCAGCCGACAGGAGCCGCTGCCCAGCGCCTGGCTCGCACCGCGCTCTCGGGCGGGACGGCTGGCGGATGACCAGAATCCAGGAGCTGCGGATTACACACTTAGAGCGTCAGTCATCGCCGGTCTGCCCGGTGCTGACTGGGCGATAATTTTGTCCTTGCAAGGTGCCAGCCCGCCAGCCTGGGGAGTTGGGGAAGATTACATGAGCGGTGTGAGCGCTGTGGGGGAAACAGAGAGAAACCGGAATCCTGTCTTGGTTTGGAAGAGGGAGGGAGGGGTGTGGTTCCCCTGCGCAGGGGCCTCGGGGGCGGGGGGCTGGCATTGTTTGCCCCAACACAGCTGCCTGCTGGTAATACTCGTGCACCCCTCTTCCCCAGGGGACGGCGAGCAGGCCGGGTTCGGAGCCGGTCCGAGAAAATCCGATGGCGGGTCTCACTGACCGGGGCGGGGTCTCCTCTTAGGAAGGGGCCCAGAGGCGGAGTCTTCGGAACGCGGTGTAATTTCCGACGTGCAGGGCGTGCGCGGCGGTAGCGCGGGGAGGAGGCTGGTGGAGAGGAGGGGTCACCGACCGACAGGAATGGGGCGCGGGCGGCGCACCGGGCCCTCGGTTTATTGATCTTGAATCCTTACCGTAGCCCCGGGTTCCTGTGAGCGTGACCCTCACCCCATTTTACAGGTGAGGACCGTGAGGCTGAGGGGCGACCTTGCCCGGGTTGTGACCCTGGGGCTGGCACTTTTGCTGTGTGGTTGGGATTCTCCCAATCCCACAGGAGAGGGGACTGAGACGCGGAGAGGGACGGCGTGGCCAGGTCACCCTGGCCGGGTCCTCCGAGGCTGTGCCACCCTCCCATGAGGCTGACTCCCAGGCGGGCTTTACACTGTTTGCTTGAAGCATTCGGCCTTTACACCGTCCGCGCTGAGTCGCCCCGTGAAGCTCCCGCACGCGCTGAGTTGCAGACGCAGGCCTCAGTGTGACCCTCCGCGGCGGCAGGTGGGCTCGGAGGCGGCGGGATTCGCTTTCCGATCTTGAACTTCGGGGAAGCATCCAGGTTTTCTTCCTGGCTCGAGAGCCGGTCCGGCTCTGCCCCGTGCCCCGGCAGAAGGAGAGGGGCTCGTTAGCGGAGTTACGAGGTCACACGTGTTCGATGATGGGGTTTAGGCGTGTTGGGTCCTTACCTAGCTTCTCGTGTCTTCATCGGAGACCAGGAAACGCTGGGTCTCCTCGCTTTTCTCGGCGTTCCTGCCTCATGCGCGTGGCGCGGTGTTGCCTGGTGACAGAATAGCCATGGCCGTGCCCCCTGTGCACCAGCCCGTTAGCGTCATGCGTTTACTGAGGGCCCGCCGCGGGCCGGACGCGGGCTTGGTGCTTAGTGGGAAATGCATGCCGGGGCACGTGTCTGCCCTGGAACCGCGGTCACAGTCCTGCACGGTCGGGGCCTCAGGTGCGGGGGACCCGCTGAGGGGCGGTGGCTCTCCCAGCCCAGGAGCGGGCAGAGCAGGGCGGGCCCGGGCCTGCGGGGTCATGGGCGCAGGGTTAGGCACCAGCGGTCTGGGACCGACGCGCCCACCGGGGAGCGAGGGCTGGCCGGGCGGGACGTGGCCTTGTGTTCCAGAAGTCCCTTCGCCGTCCCCACGGGGTAACTTCGTGTTGTGCCAGGACAGGAAGGTGTCGGCAGGGTGGGCCTCCTCCCAGGCTGTGCGGGGTCCTGTTCCGGCCCCTGTGCTTGGCGTGCATTTTAGGGAGCTCGGAAGGGAAAGAGAGAAAGAGAGAGGGAGAGAGAGAGAGAGAGAGAGAGAGGTTGATCAGTTGCCTCCTGTACATACCCTGATGGGGGATTGAATCGCAACCTAGGTATGTGCCCTGACTGGGAATCAAACCCGAAACTCTTTTGTGTATGTGTGTGTGTGTGTGTGTATGTGTGTGTATGTGTGTGTATATGTGTATGTGTGTGTGTGTGTGTGTATGAGACGATGCTCCCCCCGCTGAGCCCCTGGCCGGGCCCCTGTAGAAGGACTAGTCAGATCCATCAGAGCCCACCTGCTCCAGCACGACCTCATCGTGACCAGTTAGACCCACACAACCCGCTCCACGTCAGGCACACCCCGAGGGCCTGGGGGCAGGACAGCGGCGTGTGAATGGGGGAGGGACACAGTTCAACCCACAATACAGGGCGGGCAGAGGCAGGCTTACCGCTGTGAGTACGAGTCAGCGTATTCCTGTTATTAGTTACTGGTTATTGTGTTATTTTCCATTCGAACAGCCGTACCCCGGCGGCCGCCCGCCCTGTGGTCACAGCCTTCAGGCGGCCGGAGCGGTGGCTGCAGAGTCTGGACTTAGACTCACGTGGACATGACCTGAGCTGCCGCTGCCCACCCAGTCCCCTGGCCGCGGCCACCCCTGCCTCCAGGCACCCTGTTCGTGACCCCGGGACGCTGTTGGGGCACTGCTGACAGCACTGGCCCTGGGAGCCGACAGAGGCGCACCCAGCCGACCCACGTCACAGCTGGGCGGCCTCCAGCAGGTCACGGGCCTCCTGGCGGGTGTCGCCTGGCTGCGTCCCGTAACCTCCCCTCACGGGCGTGCACGGAACACGGGCCGCGCTCCTTGGCCATCCTTGTTGCCATGAACAACTGGGTCCAGTCCCCGGTGGATCACGCTCAGACCCAAGGACCCCCCCCCCCCCCCCCCAACAGTCCCCTCTGGCCCATCCATCGCCCGCGGGCAGCTGTGGGCGCACAGACCAGGGCCTCAGTGCCGGCCGTTGGCTTTCAGGAAGAGCCGCTCAGGACATGTGCTCAGGGCGCTGCTACTGGTGTAACTGCGGTGGGTGAGCAGGGGCCACAGTGGCGTCTAAAAATAGCCAGGCCGGTCTTCCCTCTGTCCGTCCGTCAGTCCAGGGACCCGCATAGCCTGGCCTGTCTTCCCTCCATCCGTCCGTCCAGGGACCCACATAGCCAGGCCGGTCTTCCCTCTGTCCGTCTGTCCGTCCAGGGACCCGCAGAGCCAGGCCGGTCTTCCCTCTGTCCGTCTGTCCGTCCAGGGACCCACAGAGCCAGGCCGGTCTTCCCTCTGTCCGTCCGTCCGTCCAGGGACCCGCAGAGCCAGGCCGGTCTTCCCTCTGTCCGTCCGTCCAGGGACCCGCAGAGCCAAGCCGGTCTTCCCTCTGTCCGTCTGTCCGTCCAGGGACCCGCAGAGCCAGGCCGGTCTTCCCTCTGTCCGTCCGTCTGTCTGGGGACCCGCAGAGCCAGGCCGGTCTTCCCTCTGTCTGTCTGGGGACCCGCAGAGCCAGGCCGGTCTTCCCTCTGTCTGTCCAGGGACCCTCGCGCTCCCAGGGACCCGTGCTGGGGTCCAACAGCCGGCAGGACGCGCAGTCTGTCCGCGGCCTTTGCCGACCGCTCTCAGAGCATCGTTCTGTGGGGAGGAGTTTGTTTTCCCACCGAGTGGACTCCACGCGGTGCTGTGGGCATTGGTGTGGCCGGATTGCAGTCAGGTCAGCCGGACTGAGAGAAACCGCTCTTCAGCCTGGGGACGGCGGTCGGCCCCCGGGGCCAGCCTCGGCCAGGCTGCCTTCCTTCCGCGGTCACGGTGGGCCCCACGTGGCTCCTCCGGGGCCGGGCGGGGGGCGGGGGGCGGGGGAGCATCGCCCTGGTAGAGATCCCAGGAAGCAGCCGGCGGTAACAGTGACGACAGCAGCCGTGGTAACTCACCCTGTAACCGCCGGCGCTAAACACTCGCAGGCGTTTTAATGAATCCTCACGGTATTTCATTATTCTAACGAATGCCCCACGAGCTGGCTAATTACCTTTTTACTGTTCCTGCCATCGATCCAATATTAAACACCGTTGATCTGCCCGCTGTTTGCCGACAGGGTACAGGGTTTTTTTCTCCCTGAGCCGATGAAATCCGCATAAAGCATGTTGCTGTTGCTGCGACATTATTCCCATTTCACGGAGACGGAGACTGAGGCCCCAAGAGGCGAGGTGACACGCCCGAATGTCACAGCGGGAGGGTGGCTGGCCCTGGGGCCATCGTGGTCCTCTGTCCCCCGCGGCTGGCGGCTCCCCAGTCCTGGCCTCCCCCTCCTCCTCCCTTTCCAGCGGGACGAGGTGAGGGAAGGCGGGCGTCGGGGACTCAGCTGGCTCCCTGCATACCTGTCCCTTTTCTCTGCGTCTTTCCTCTCAGGGATGGTCAGTGTCCTCCCCTTTGAGGACCAGCGCAGCTCGGGGGTCCCGGCTCTGTGTTCCGCCCCCCGCCCTGTGCCGCCCCCCCCCCCCCCCCCCCCCGGGTCCAGCCTGGCTCCGTGCTCTTGGCGGCTCTGAGCTCGCTGGTCTCTCCGCGCAGCATTTCCATCAGCCTTTTCCAGGAGCCCCTCCCCCCTGCCCGCATCCTCCCCGTCGCAGCTTCCTTATTTCACTGGACAGAAGACACGTGTGGAGGTGACTCCCCGAGGCTTCATTGTACCGCCTCGGTGCCCAGCGGGCGTGAAGGCGATGCTTGCGGATGCGCTTCCTCCTGGAGAGGCTGCGGCTCAGGCCCTGGGAGCGAGCTGTGTCTCGGGCTGCTCCCCGCGAACGTCACCCTCCCCCGGAAGCCTGGCTGGGTGTTTGCACGGCTGCCCTTTGGGAGCGAAGGC
The DNA here is from genome assembly GCF_951640355.1 of Cnephaeus nilssonii. NCBI lineage: Eukaryota > Metazoa > Chordata > Mammalia > Chiroptera > Vespertilionidae > Cnephaeus > Cnephaeus nilssonii. Next base: position 7,166 of record NW_027645412.1, on the reverse strand, counting down.
CCACGGCTGTTGTCCAATTAGCAGCACCTCCCGGAGCGGGGCCTCGGCCCGGCCTCGGTGCAGCCACAGGGAGTTGGGGAGGGGGGTAGGGGTGGGGGGCTCGGAGCCACGCTGGGCCATGGTTAGCAGCATCGCCCTCTCTCCCTCGGTTGTTATGATCCCGGGAGTCAGCGATCATGAATAGCGGGACTTTGTGAAGGTAAAAATAGACCCCGCTCGCCTGACTCCGGAACAGCAGGAGACAGACCCAGGGAGCGGGGGCGCCGGGTGGCAGACTGAGGCTTTCATTAAGCTGACCTTCACACAAAGGCGGAGGAGGGAGGACGCGAGGCCGCGGGCGGATGCTAATGACCGGCATCCCGCTTTCATGCTCAGGCTGACAGCCTCCAGGGCCCTCCAGGTGCCCAGGGGCACGTCTGGCGGCAGCGCCAAAGGGCAGGCCTGGGGCAGAGCCGGTTGGGCGCGGCCCCTCCCCTGGCAGGGCGGGCTCCCGGCTTCCCCTGGGGCTGCCCTCCTGACCACCGATGGGTTCTGTGCCTGTCGGCTGGGGAGACAGTGGCAGGGCAGAGGGCTGTGAGCGAATGAGATGTGAGATGCGGTTTGAGGCGAAACAAGCGCACGTCCCTGCTGCGGGCCTGTCCCCACCGAACGCTCCCCGCAGCCGGGGCGAGGCGTCCTGGCTGTAATACATGGGTGTCCTCCAGGCTGGGGCCCTCCCACGCCGCGTCCACTCCCCTCACACCTCTCCCCACAGGCACCTCACCTGACAGAGGGGCGATCTGAGGCCCGCCCCCGGCCCTGGGAGAGCGGCCGTTGGCGTTCTTACTTTATTGGGCTTTTCACAGCGGGTCGCTGGGTGGCACTCCCTGAGCCGGTGCTGTGGACCGGCGCCCGGGCTTCGGGGCAAACTGCTCCGGGGCCGTGACCCGGGCCCAGGAAGAGGGCCCTGGCCCGGGGAGCTGGGGCTCCAGGTAGATGCCACCCTCACCCACAGCGGGGTGTGGGCAGGGCCACGGCTGCTCTCTGCTGGCATCCACTGCCGAGCCACACCCTCTGCGCCTGGCCTGGCCTCCGGGGCTGTCTTGGCCAGCTCTGCCTCATCTTCTGCCCCCAGAGCCCCACTATGACCTCAAGCTCAGGGGCCTTCCCGAAGTTCTCCTACGGCACGGCATGCTCCTTGGAAGGCAGTTCCCTCCGCCCACCCCCCAGCCTGCCCAGGCGGCAGCAGGCCTTCGGTGGGTGCGTGAAGGTGGGCGTGGGTCAGGCAAATCTGAGAGCAAATGCTAAGGTTGTGACCTTGAGAAAGACACCCAGTCTCTGGGACTCAGTTCCTCCATCCATGAAATGGGAATAATAACAATATCCACTACCTCACAGGGCTGTTTGTGAGGAGTAAGTGGGACAGAGCATTTACAGCACCTAATACAGTGGTATAAAGAGCTCAATAAATGTTAGTGGTCACCATCAGGCTGACAGAGTCTATGGCCCACCACCATCATCACCAATACCAACGCGATCACCATCTTCATCATCACCACCACTACCGTCATCACCACCACCATCACTATCACTATCACCATCACCACCATTATCACCATCATCACCACCACTACCATCGTCACCACCATCATCACTATCACTGTCATCATCACCACCATCATCATCATCAACACCACTACCATCACCATCACCATTATCATCATCATAAATCACCATAATCACCATCAACACCATCAACATCACCATTATCACCACCATCACCATCTCCATCATCACCATCACCATCACCATAATCACCACCACCACCATCGTCACCATAATCACCACGACCACCACCATCACCATAATCACCACCACCATCACCACCATCACCATCATCATCAACTCCACTACCATCATCACCATCACTACCATTATCATCACCATCATCATCATAAACATCACCATAATCACCACGAACACCATCAACATCACCATCATTATATCCGTTACCACCACCATTACCCTCTCCATCATCACTATCACCATAATCACCACCACCACCATTGTCACCGTCACTGTCACCACCACCACCACCACCATCACTGTCACCATCACCACCTATCCTATCTAATAAAGACAGAATATGCAAATTGACTGTCACTCCACGACAAAGATGGTGGTGCCCACAGCCAATAAGGAGGGAATATGCAAATTGACGTGACAAAGATGGCGGCGGCTGGGCTGGGATGCTTGTGTTGTTGCCATGGTGACGACGCAGGTGTTCTGCCCTGCCCCGGCCGCTCTGGGCAGCGTGTGCGTATGCAGGCGTGGAGCAGCCGGGGCGGGGTGAGACGTCTGCTATGAGAGGGGTGTGGGGGTGGAGGGAGCTACAGGAGGGCGTCAGGGCCAGAGCGAAGGCGGAAGCCAACTCCAGCTGGAGCGAAGGCGGAAGGCGGCGGCCAGAGCGAAGGCCCGGGTCCCGGGTGCCGGAGGGAAGCCGGTGCCGGCAGCCAGGGGAAGGAAGGCCTATTCTTGCACAAATCTTCGTGCATCGGCCTCTAGTGTAACTTCTAAAGCCTTATGCACAGGCTGGGGATTAGAATCCGGTCTTGTGAGCAGTAGGTGCCTCATATACCCTGGCTGGCCTGGGGTTGACTGAGTTCATCTGGGGCATCTTTCTTTTCACGTGGCGTGTTCTGAGTTGTCTCGACAGGGAAGTGCACTTGTCTTCAGTGACATCCTGTTCTCGCTCCTCACGACGTGATAAAAGCCGCGTGTCTGACATGTCCTCTCTGGGCTGGGCCCGCGGCCCTGGAAACCATGCCTCATCAGCAGGGCGTGCGGCCGGGGTGGGGGTGAGGGTGGGGGCGGCCGCTGGGGGTGTCCACACTGCAGGGCGCCCCATTTCCCAGGCCGAGGGCCACTCCTGTCAGGGCTGTGCACAGGGATTGAGCAGTCAGGGCGAGGGAAGGGATTCTCGGGAATAACATTTCTCTCCCGTTGAGAATGGTTTTCGCTTAATCCCCCTACAAAACGGAACGGAAGATAGAGGTGGCGAAAGAGCATTGACTTGCGCACCTACCATGTGCCAGGCCCTGTCGAGGGGACTGCGTGTACCTTGACTCCTGGGGCCCGGAGGCACCGCTGAGGCCAGCGTCGTTCTCTCCGTGTCACACACGAGAGCCCTGGGGGCTCAGGGCCGGGACCTGCTGTCAGCGTGTAAGTGATGGGGGCGGGGGCTAGAGCACCCGCAGCAGCAGCTCTGACCGCCCTCTGCCTTCGCGTCCCGTGCGGGAGGGTGTGGGAGCGCCAGGAGCCAGGCCCGGTCTAAACCCTGCTCCGGCTCGGCTGGCTGCGCTGCGTGACCTCGCGGCGCCCCGAGATCTCGTCACGTCGGCTCACACGTAACTCGGTCACGCAGTGGTGGGCGCTGTGACTGGGCTGTCACAGCCGGGCGAGGGCGAGGGCGAGGGCGCCAGGCAGGCAGGGCGTGGCCAGCTGTGCTGAGAGCGTGGCCTCTGCAGGGTGAGGCAGGCGGCCCAGCTGTCCCCAGAGACCCGGAGGGCTGTCGCGGGCCAGGCGGGCCAGGACCGGGCTCCCACTGAGTGACCCTCAGCAGAGCGGAGGGCAGGGGAGGGTGTGGGGTCAAGAGTGGGCGGGGCTTGGTGTGACTTGGACCTGGGGGTGTTCGGGAAGGACACGTGTCAGAGGACCCCCCGGGTTTTGGTTGGGGCACCTGGATGGATGGGGTGCAGCCTGAGATGGGGCCCTGGGCAGGGCTGGATTGGGGCATCTGGTGTGGCCAGGGGTTCCGCTGGGAACATGGTGGTCACTGACCATCACACGCTCTTCAAGTCCAGAACCGTGTCTCCAGAGCATCTCCAACAGCCTGTGGACAAAACAGATAGGGTCCCCGCCCCTCCCCACGGCCCACCGCCGCTCATGGGTGAGGGTGGAGCCAGGCCCCCGGGCGGAGATCGGGAAGCCCTGCCGATCTGTGTGTGGGCAGCTGTGCCCGCCGGAGCCCGATGTGCCCGCTGTTTACCCCGCCGGAGCCCGCTGCGCCGATGATGGTCAATGACCCGGGGCCGTTGGCTGGGACTCCCCAGGAGAGAAACCCGTCCCCTTTGTCACCGTGTCAGACTCACAGCCTCCGCCTGCCCGGCAGCGCTTTGTCACGGGCAGGTGCACGCAGGGGCTCCCTCGGGTTGTCACAGCCGCCGTCCTCAGCGCGGGCAGGTGCACGCAGGGGCTCCCTCTGGTCACAGCCGCCGTCCTCAGCACGGGCAGGTGCAGGGACAAGTGCGAGGGTCCCAGGCGCCTGCCCCTCGGCCTCCGGCTGGGAGACCCCCCCTCTGTGGGGAGGAAGGAGAGGCGGAGCCTTCATCTGGTTCTTCCTCCTCACTTCCTCCCCTCCCCTGCCCTCCCCTGCCCTGCCCTGCCCTGCCCTGCCCTGCCCTCCCCTGCCCTCCCCTCCCCCCCCCCCCCCATCTCTGGGACACTCCGTGCCTCTCCTCTGCATCTGTCCCTGCAGTGGGCTGTGCTGGGCCTTCCTGCTTGCCCACCTCCCCTGAGACGGTCAGCTCCCCGGCAGGGACGGTCTGACCTGTGCGCCGCTGTGTTCACGCAGAGCCGGGTGCGCGGAGGCTCTCGGGATGTCCTAGCAGTTGCTGGAGGGAAGCGTTCCTGCGCTCACTGCTCAGTGCTCTCAAGCGCACACCGAGACCTGCGCCGAGACGCCTCGGCTGGGCAGCCATGTGGTCAGCCACATCCTGGGCAGCCATGTCCTCAAACCCCTCCTCTCACCGAGGGAACGGCGGCCCGGGGAGACGGGGTAGGCGGCTCAGTCCGTGGGCAGGTGAGTGGCGGAGGCTGGCCCGGTGGGAGGGCGGAGTTGAAGTCACAGAGCAATCTTACGGGGGTGGATGCAGCTGGGGCATCAGGTTCCCGAACCAGGTGCCCAGAAGCGGGCGGCAGGCCCTTTCCCAGCGGCAGTGGGTGTGAGAAGTGCCCCAGGGGCTCCGTGGGGATGAGCTCCTCCAGCCATGACAGGACCCTCAGGATGCATTAACGGGAGCATAGGGCCTATGGCAAAGGAGGGGCGACGTCCGTGGTACCTCCCAACGACCCGGTCCCGCTCTGGATGCTGTGCAGTGAGGCCACCTGTCAGAGGGGTGGGGACAGACCAGTGCGTCCAGACCCAGTGGTCAGAGTTTCTGCTTGAGTTTCTGCTCTGCTACTGACTAGCTGTGTGACCTCGGACCGGTTCCTTGACCTCTCTGATCCTCAAATTGCTCATCTGTACAATGGGGCGATCTTTGCGGCAGAGTTGTTGGGAAGAATTCAGTAGCCTCTGCTGAGCCGGCTAGCACGGAGCAGTGGGCAGGACGCTGTAGGCAACGCGGTGGCCGGCGACCCCTCGCTGCGGGGATGGTTGCCAGGCCGAGTGCCTGCGAGCTGCTGGCAGGCCTGGTGCCGTCTGCTCGGGGCTCCGCGGCGGCTGTGTGCTCGGGGCTCCGCGGCGGCTGTGACACTCGCTAGGAAATTGCTTGTTACGGGGCCGTGAAGTGTGCATTGAGTTCATGCAGATGATTTTTAAATAAATTTGGGGGAATGGGAAAACAAAGAGAGACCATTTAGAAAGAAGGTTCTCCAAGCATAAAGACGGCTCTGGCAGGGCCCCAAACCTCACCCCAATTCCCAGCTCTGGAGAGCAAGCCGGTGACAGACACCCGCCGCCTCCTCCCAGGCCGCCCCCCCGTGTCCGCGGGGTCTCAGCGTGGCCTCTGAGTGGCCGAGCTTCCGGTGGCTACATCCTGGGCTCTGGGCTGCGGGAGGACGTAGGGGGTTGGAGAGCGGCTTAAACACCCGGGAGCCGTCTTCCCACAAAGGGCTCCCCGCAGGCACTCTGCGTGCGGGACCGGAAACTGTGTCCCCTGTGCACACGTTGGGGAGGGGCCTGCAGGGGCCTGGCCTCGGGGGCAGATTTCACACCCACTGCATGGCCCAGCCTGCTCACCCCGTGGCTGCTCCCCTAGGGAGGCTGCCCATGAGCCCCCCGCCCTCGGTTTTGAGGGTGAGCCACAGCATGCACCCATGTGGCTTGAAAAGTGTCGCTCTTGGTCCCGGGAAGCAGCTTTTAGAAAGAAACTGGCTGAAAGCAAGTGAACCCCGAGTCTGAGCTGCCGTTTCTTCTTCTGTGGAGTTGAGATTCTCCCCCTCCTCCTCCTCCTGCTCCTCCTCCTCCTGCTCCTCCTCCCACTCCTCCTCCCCCTCCTCCTCCTCCTCCCCCTCCTCCTCCTAATCCTCTTCCTCCTTCCCCTCCTCCTCCTCCTCCTCCTGCTCCTCCTCTTCCTCCCCCTCCTCTCCTTCCTCCCCCTCCTCCCACTCCTCCTCCTCCCCTTCCTCCTCTCCCTCCTCCCCCTCCTCCTCCTCCTCCTCCTCCTGCTCCTCCTCCTCCTGCTCCTTCTCCTCCTGCTCCTTCTCCTCCCCATCCTCCTCCTCCCCTCCCCTCCTCCTCCCCTTCCTCCTTCTCCCCTCCCCCTCCTCCTCCTCCTGCTCCTCCTCCTCCTGCTCCTCCTCCTCCTGCTCCTTCTCCTCCTGCTCCTTCTCCTCCCCATCCTCCTCCTCCCCTCCCCTCCTCCTCCCCTTCCTCCTTCTCCCCTCCCCCTCCTCCTCCTCCTGCTTCTCCTCCTGCTCCTCCTCCCCCTCCTCCTCTCCCTCCTCCCCTCTCCTCCTTCTCCCCTTCCTCCTCCCCCTCCTCCTCCTGCTCCTCCTCCTGCTCCCCTTCCTCCTCTCCCTCCTCCCCCTCCTCCCCCTCCTCCCCCTCTTCCCCCTCCTCCTCCTCCTGCTTCTCCTCCTGCTCCTCCTCCCCTTCCTCCTCCCCCTCCTCCCCCTCCTCCTCCTCCTCTCCCTCCTCCCCCTCCTCCCCCTCCTCCCCCTCCTCCCCCTCCTCCCCCTCTTCCCCCTCCTCCTCCTCCTGCTCCCCCTTCTCCTCCTGCTCCCCCTCCTCCTCTGCTCCTCCTCTTCCTCCTCCTGCTCCTCCTCCCACTCCTCCTCCTCTTCCTCCCCCTCCTCCTCTCCCTCCTCCCCCTCCTCCCCCTCCTCCCCCTCCTCCCCCTCCTCCCCCTCTTCCCCTCCTCCTCCTCCTGCTCCCCCTTCTCCTCCTGCTCCCCCTCCTCCTC
>NW_027645413.1:0-109000 GCF_951640355.1 Cnephaeus nilssonii | reverse complement strand
CTTTATACACTCTTCTCTGAACTTGCGAGGCTATATACACTTGTCTTTCAACTGTTTTACAGTTTAATACTACTTTTCAGTGAACTCTGGTGGTTTCAAACACTGGTTTCATGTGAACTAACTCTATTTCAAAGATTTCTGCAGTGTAAAACATCCTGTCTAGACTAGAGACTTACATTTTGATGTCTTTTACACTTGTTCTCTTATAAGTCTGTGATATTCATTAGTATTCGCTCAGAATTACTACTGCTTTCTTGCAGTGTCCTATAATGAGCCTTCTTTTCTACTTGTGGGACTTCACCACATGTAGAAGCAACTTTATACACTCTTCTCTGAACTTGCGAAGCTACATAAACTTGTCTTTCAACTGTTTTACACTGAAATACTACTTTTCAGTGAATTCCAGTGGGTTGAAACACTTGTTTCTTGTGAAGTAACTCTATTTCAAGGATTTCTGTAGTGTATAACATCCTTTCTAGACTAGAAACGTACATTTTGATGTCTTTTACACTTGTTCTCTCATAAGTCTGTGATATTCATTAGTATTTGCTCAGAATTACTACTGATTTCTAGCTGTTTCCTATAATGGGCCTTCTCCTCTACTTGTGGGACTTCACCACATGTAGAAACAACATTATACACTGTTCTCAGAACTTGAGAAGCTATATACACTTGTCTTTCAACTGTTTTACAGTTGAATACTACTTTTCAGTGAATTCTGGAGGTATAAAACACTGGTTTCATGTGAACTAACTCTATTTCAAGGATTTCTGCAGTGTACAACATCCTTTCTAGACTAGAGACTTACATTTTGATGTCTTTTACACTTGTTCTCTCACTCTTCTGTGATATTCATTAGTATTTGCTCAGAATTACTACTGATTTCTAGCTGTTTCCTATAATGGGCCTTCTCCTCTACTTGTGGAACATCACCACATGTAGAAGCAACTTTATACACTCTTCTCTGAACGTGCGAAGCTATATACACTTGTCTTTCAACTGTTTTACAGTTGAATACTACTTTTCAGTGTATTCTGGTGGTATAAAACACTGGTTTCATGTGAACTAACTCTATTTCAAGGATTTCTGCATTGTACAACATCCTGTCTAGACTAGAGACTTACATTTTGATGTCTTTTACACTTGTTCTCTCACTATTCTGTGAGATTCATTAGTATTTGCTCTGAATGACTACTGATTTCTAGCTGTTTCCTATAATGGGCCTTCTCCTCTACTTGTGGAACTTCACCACATGTAGAAGCAACTTTATACACTCTTCTCTGAACTTGCGAAGCTATATACACTTGTCTTTCAACTTTTACAGTTGAATACTACTTTTCAGTGAACTCTGGTGGTTTCAAACACTGGTTTCATGTGAACTAACTCTATTTCAACGATTTCTGCAGTGTACAACATCCTTTCCAGACTAGAGACTTACATTTTGATGTCTTTTACACTTGTTCTCTCACTATTCTGTGATATTCATTAGTATTTGCTCTGAATGACTACTGATTTCTTGTAGTGTCCTATAATGGGCCTTCTCCTCTACTTGTGGGACTTCAACACATGTAGAGACAACTTTATACACTCTTCTCAGAACTTGAGAAGCTATATACACTTGTCTTTCAACTGTTTTACAGTTGAATACTACTTTTCAGTGTATTCTGGTGGTATAAAACACTGGTTTCATGTGAACTAACTCTATTTCAAGGATTTCTGCACTGTACAACATCCTGTCTAGACTAGAGACTTACATTTTGATGTCTTTTACACTTGTTCTCTCACTATTCTGTGATATTCATTAGTATTTGCTCAGAATTACTACTGATTTCTTGCAGTGTCCTATTATGGGCCTTCTTTTCTACTTGTGGGACTTCACCACATGTAGAAGCAACTTTATACACTCTTCTCTGAACTTGCGAAGCTACATAAACTTGTCTTTCAACTGTTTTACACTGAAATACTACTTTTCAGTGAATTCCAGTGGGTTGAAACACTTGTTTCTTGTGAATTAACTCTATTTCAAGGATTTCTGTAGTGTATAACATCCTTTCTAGACTAGAAACGTACATTTTGATGTCTTTTACACTTGTTCTCTCATAAGTCTGTGATATTCATTAGTATTTGCTCAGAATTACTACTGATTTCTAGCTGTTTCCTATAATGGGCCTTCTCCTCTACTTGTGGGACTTCACCACATGTAGAAACAACATTATACACTCTTCTCAGAACTTGAGAAGCTATATACACTTGTCTTTCAACTGTTTTACAGTTGAATACTACTTTTCAGTGAATTCTGGAGGTATAAAACATGGTTTCATGTGAACTAACTCTATTTCAAGGATTTCTGCAGGGTACAACATCCTTTCTAGACTAGAGACGTACATTTTGATGTCTTTTACACTTGTTCTCTCACTCTTCTGTGATATTCATTAGTATTTGCTCAGAATTACTACTGATTTCTAGCTGTTTCCTATAATGGGCCTTCTCCTCTACTTGTGGAACATCACCACATGTAGAAGCAACTTTATACACTCTTCTCTGAACTTGCGAAGCTACATAAACTTGTCTTTCAACTGTTTTACAGTTGAATACTACTTTTCAGTGAACTCTGGTGGTTTCAAACACTGGTTTCATGTGAACTAACTCTATTTCAACGATTTCTACAGTGTACAACATCCTTTCCAGACTAGAGACTTACATTTTGATGTCTTTTACACTTGTTCTCTCACTATTCTGTGATATTCATTAGTATTTGCTCTGAATGACTACTGATTTCTTGTAGTGTCCTATAATGGGCCTTCTCCTCTACTTGTGTGACTTCAACACATGTAGAGACAACTTTATATACTCTTCTCAGAACTTGAGAAGCTATATACACTTGTCTTTCAACTGTTTTACAGTTGAATACTACTTTTCAGTGTATTCTGGTGGTATAAAACACTGGTTTCATGTGAACTAACTCTATTTCAAGGATTTCTGCACTGTACAACATCCTGTCTAGACTAGAGACTTACATTTTGATGTCTTTTACACTTGTTCTCTCACTATTCTGTGATATTCATTAGTATTTGCTCTGAATGACTACTGATTTCTAGCTGTTTCCTATAATGGGCCTTCTCCTCTACTTGTGGAACATCACCACATGTAGAAGCAACTTTATACACTCTTCTCTGAACTTGCGAGGCTATATACACTTGTCTTTCAACTGTTTTACAGTTTAATACTACTTTTCAGTGAACTCTGGTGGTTTCAAACACTGGTTTCATGTGAACTAACTCTATTTCAAAGATTTCTGCAGTGTAAAACATCCTGTCTAGACTAGAGACTTACATTTTGATGTCTTTTACACTTGTTCTCTCATAAGTCTGTGATATTCATTAGTATTTGCTCAGAATTACTACTGCTTTCTTGCAGTGTCCTATAATGAGCCTTCTTTTCTACTTGTGGGACTTCACCACATGTAGAAGCAACTTTATACACTCTTCTCTGAACTTGCGAAGCTACATAAACTTGTCTTTCAACTGTTTTACACTGAAATACTACTTTTCAGTGAATTCCAGTGGGTTGAAACACTTGTTTCTTGTGAAGTAACTCTATTTCAAGGATTTCTGTAGTGTATAACATCCTTTCTAGACTAGAAACGTACATTTTGATGTCTTTTACACTTGTTCTCTCATAAGTCTGTGATATTCATTAGTATTTGCTCAGAATTACTACTGATTTCTAGCTGTTTCCTATAATGGGCCTTCTCCTCTACTTGTGGGACTTCACCACATGTAGAAACAACATTATACACTCTTCTCAGAACTTGAGAAGCTATATACACTTGTCTTTCAACTGTTTTACAGTTGAATACTACTTTTCAGTGAATTCTGGAGGTATAAAACATGGTTTCATGTGAACTAACTCTATTTCAAGGATTTCTGCAGGGTACAACATCCTTTCTAGACTAGAGACTTACATTTTGATGTCTTTTACACTTGTTCTCTCACTCTTCTGTGATATTCATTAGTATTTGCTCAGAATTACTACTGATTTCTAGCTGTTTCCTATAATGGGCCTTCTCCTCTACTTGTGGAACATCACCACATGTAGAAGCAACTTTATACACTCTTCTCTGAACGTGCGAAGCTATATACACTTGTCTTTCAACTGTTTTACAGTTGAATACTACTTTTCAGTGTATTCTGGTGGTATAAAACACTGGTTTCATGTGAACTAACTCTATTTCAAGGATTTCTGCATTGTACAACATCCTGTCTAGACTAGAGCCTTACATTTTGATGTCTTTTACACTTGTTCTCTCACTATTCTGTGAGATTCATTAGTATTTGCTCTGAATGACTACTGATTTCTAGCTGTTTCCTATAATGGGCCTTCTCCTCTCCTTGTGGAACTTCACCACATGTAGAAGCAACTTTATACACTCTTCTCTGAACTTGCGAAGCTATATACACTTGTCTTTCAACTTTTACAGTTTAATACTACTTTTCAGTGAACTCTGGTGGTTTCAAACACTGGTTTCATGTGAACTAACTCTATTTCAAGGATTTCTGCAGTGTACAACATCCTTTCTAGACTAGAAACTTACATTTTGATGTCTTTTCCACTTGTTCTCTCACTATTCTGTGATATTCATTAGTATTTGCTCTGAATGACTACTGATTTCTTGTAGTGTCCTATAATGGGCCTTCTCCTCTACTTGTGGGACTTCACCACATGTAGCGACAACTTTATACACTCTTCTCAGAACTTTAGAAGCTATATACACTTGTCTTTCAACTGTTTTACAGTTGAATACTACTTTTCAGTGTATTCTGGTGGTATAAAACACTGGTTTCATGTGAACTAACTCTATTTCAAGGATTTCTGCACTGTACAACATCCTGTCGAGACTAGAGACTTACATTTTGATGTCTTTTACACTTGTTCTCTCACTATTCTGTGATATTCATTAGTATTTGCTCAGAATTACTACTGCTTTCTTGCAGTGTCCTATAATGAGCCTTCTTTTCTACTTGTGGGACTTCACCACATGTAGAAGCAACTTTATACACTCTTCTCTGAACTTGCGAAGCTACATAAACTTGTCTTTCAACTGTTTTACACTGAAATACTACTTTTCAGTGAATTCCAGTGGGTTGAAACACTTGTTTCTTGTGAATTAACTCTATTTCAAGGATTTCTGTAGTGTATAACATCCTTTCTAGACTAGAAACGTACATTTTGATGTCTTTTACACTTGTTCTCTCATAAGTCTGTGATATTCATTAGTATTTGCTCAGAATTACTACTGATTTCTAGCTGTTTCCTATAATGGGCCTTCTCCTCTACTTGTGGGACTTCACCACATGTAGAAACAACATTATACACTCTTCTCAGAACTTGAGAAGCTATATACACTTGTCTTTCAACTGTTTTACAGTTGAATACTACTTTTCAGTGAATTCTGGAGGTATAAAACATGGTTTCATGTGAACTAACTCTATTTCAAGGATTTCTGCAGGGTACAACATCCTTTCTAGACTAGAGACTTACATTTTGATGTCTTTTACACTTGTTCTCTCACTCTTCCGTGATATTCATTAGTATTTGCTCAGAATTACTACTGATTTCTAGCTGTTTCCTATAATGGGCCTTCTCCTCTACTTGTGGAACATCACCACATGTAGAAGCAACTTTATACACTCTTCTCTGAACGTGCGAAGCTATATACACTTGTCTTTCAACTGTTTTACAGTTGAATACTACTTTTCAGTGTATTCTGGTGGTATAAAACACTGGTTTCATGTGAACTAACTCTATTTCAAGGATTTCTGCATTGTACAACATCCTGTCTAGACTAGAGACTTACATTTTGATGTCTTTTACACTTGTTCTCTCACTATTCTGTGAGATTCATTAGTATTTGCTCTGAATGACTACTGATTTCTAGCTGTTTCCTATAATGGGCCTTCTCCTCTACTTGTGGAACTTCACCACATGTAGAAGCAACTTTATACACTCTTCTCTGAACTTGCGAAGCTATATACACTTGTCTTTCAACTTTTACAGTTTAATACTACTTTTCAGTGAACTCTGGTGGTTTCAAACACTGGTTTCATGTGAACTAACTCTATTTCAAGGATTTCTGCAGTGTACAACATCCTTTCTAGACTAGAAAATTACATTTTGATGTCTTTTCCACTTGTTCTCTCACTATTCTGTGATATTCATTAGTATTTGCTCTGAATGACTACTGATTTCTTGTAGTGTCCTATAATGGGCCTTCTCCTCTACTTGTGGGACTTCACCACATGTAGCGACAACTTTATACACTCTTCTCAGAACTTGAGAAGCTATATACACTTGTCTTTCAACTGTTTTACAGTTGAATACTACTTTTCAGTGTATTCTGGTGGTATAAAACACTGGTTTCATGTGAACTAACTCTATTTCAAGGATTTCTGCACTGTACAACATCCTGTCGAGACTAGAGACTTACATTTTGATGTCTTTTACACTTGTTCTCTCACTATTCTGTGATATTCATTAGTATTTGCTCAGAATTACTACTGCTTTCTTGCAGTGTCCTATCATGAGCCTTCTTTTCTACTTGTGGGACTTCACCACATGTAGAAGCAACTTTATACACTCTTCTCTGAACTTGCGAAGCTACATAAACTTGTCTTTCAACTGTTTTACACTGAAATACTACTTTTCAGTGAATTCCAGTGGGTTGAAACACTTGTTTCTTGTGAATTAACTCTATTTCAAGGATTTCTGTAGTGTATAACATCCTTTCTAGACTAGAAACGTACATTTTGATGTCTTTTACACTTGTTCTCTCATAAGTCTGTGATATTCATTAGTATTTGCTCAGAATTACTACTGATTTCTAGCTGTTTCCTATAATGGGCCTTCTCCTCTACTTGTGGAACATCACCACATGTAGAAGCAACTTTATACACTCTTCTCTGAACGTGCGAAGCTATATACACTTGTCTTTCAACTGTTTTACAGTTGAATACTACTTTTCAGTGTATTCTGGTGGTATAAAACACTGGTTTCATGTGAACTAACTCTATTTTAAGGATTTCTGCATTGTACAACATCCTGTCTAGACTAGAGACTTACATTTTGATGTCTTTTACACTTGTTCTCTCACTATTCTGTGAGATTCATTAGTATTTGCTCTGAATGACTACTGATTTCTAGCTGTTTCCTATAATGGGCCTTCTCCTCTACTTGTGGAACTTCACCACATGTAGAAGCAACTTTATACACTCTTCTCTGAACTTGCGAAGCTATATACACTTGTCTTTCAACTTTTACAGTTTAATACTACTTTTCAGTGAACTCTGGTGGTTTCAAACACTGGTTTCATGTGAACTAAGTCTATTTCAAGGATTTCTTCAGTGTACAACATCCTTTCTAGACTAGAAACTTACATTTTGATGTCTTTTCCACTTGTTCTCTCACTATTCTGTGATATTCATTAGTATTTGCTCTGAATGACTACTGATTTCTTGTAGTGTCCTATAATGGGCCTTCTCCTCTACTTGTGGGACTTCACCACATGTAGCGACAACTTTATACACTCTTCTCAGAACTTGAGAAGCTATATACACTTGTCTTTCAACTGTTTTACAGTTGAATACTACTTTTCAGTGTATTCTGGTGGTATAAAACACTGGTTTCATGTGAACTAACTCTATTTCAAGGATTTCTGCACTGTACAACATCCTGTCGAGACTAGAGACTTACATTTTGATGTCTTTTACACTTGTTCTCTCACTATTCTGTGATATTCATTAGTATTTGCTCAGAATTACTACTGTTTTCTTGCAGTGTCCTATAATGAGCCTTCTTTTCTACTTGTGGGACTTCACCACATGTAGAAGCAACTTTATACACTCTTCTCTGAACTTGCGAAGCTACATAAACTTGTCTTTCAACTGTTTTACACTGAAATACTACTTTTCAGTGAATTCCAGTGGGTTGAAACACTTGTTTCTTGTGAATTAACTCTATTTCAAGGATTTCTGTAGTGTATAACATCCTTTCTAGACTAGAAACGTACATTTTGATGTCTTTTACACTTGTTCTCTCATAAGTCTGTGATATTCATTAGTATTTGCTCAGAATTACTACTGATTTCTAGCTGTTTCCTATAATGGGCCTTCTCCTCTACTTGTGGGACTTCACCACATGTAGAAACAACATTATACACTCTTCTCAGAACTTGAGAAGCTATATACACTTGTCTTTCAACTGTTTTACAGTTGAATACTACTTTTCAGTGAATTCTGGAGGTATAAAACATGGTTTCATGTGAACTAACTCTATTTCAAGGATTTCTGCAGGGTACAACATCCTTTCTAGACTAGAGACTTACATTTTGATGTCTTTTACACTTGTTCTCTCACTCTTCTGTGATATTCATTAGTATTTGCTCAGAATTACTACTGATTTCTAGCTGTTTCCTATAATGGGCCTTCTCCTCTACTTGTGGAACATCACCACATGTAGAAGCAACTTTATACACTCTTCTCTGAACGTGCGAAGCTATATACACTTGTCTTTCAACTGTTTTACAGTTGAATACTACTTTTCAGTGTATTCTGGTGGTATAAAACACTGGTTTCATGTGAACTAACTCTATTTCAAGGATTTCTGCATTGTACAACATCCTGTCTAGACTAGAGACTTACATTTTGATGTCTTTTACACTTGTTCTCTCACTATTCTGTGAGATTCATTAGTATTTGCTCTGAATGACTACTGATTTCTAGCTGTTTCCTATAATGGGCCTTCTCCTCTACTTGTGGAACTTCACCACATGTAGAAGCAACTTTATACACTCTTCTCTGAACTTGCGAAGCTATATACACTTGTCTTTCAACTTTTACAGTTTAATACTACTTTTCAGTGAACTCTGGTGGTTTCAAACACTGGCTTCATGTGAACTAACTCTATTTCAAGGATTTCTGCAGTGTACAACATCCTTTCTAGACTAGAAAATTACATTTTGATGTCTTTTCCACTTGTTCTCTCACTATTCTGTGATATTCATTAGTATTTGCTCTGAATGACTACTGATTTCTTGTAGTGTCCTATAATGGGCCTTCTCCTCTACTTGTGGGACTTCACCACATGTAGCGACAACTTTATACACTCTTCTCAGAACTTGAGAAGCTATATACACTTGTCTTTCAACTGTTTTACAGTTGAATACTACTTTTCAGTGTATTCTGGTGGTATAAAACACTGGTTTCATGTGAACTAACTCTATTTCAAGGATTTCTGCACTGTACAACATCCTGTCGAGACTAGAGACTTACATTTTGATGTCTTTTACACTTGTTCTCTCACTATTCTGTGATATTCATTAGTATTTGCTCAGAATTACTACTGCTTTCTTGCAGTGTCCTATAATGAGTCTTCTTTTCTACTTGTGGGACTTCACCACATGTAGAAGCAACTTTATACACTCTTCTCTGAACTTGCGAAGCTACATAAACTTGTCTTTCAACTGTTTTACACTGAAATACTACTTTTCAGTGAATTCCAGTGGGTTGAAACACTTGTTTCTTGTGAATTAACTCTATTTCAAGGATTTCTGTAGTGTATAACATCCTTTCTAGACTAGAAACGTACATTTTGATGTCTTTTACACTTGTTCTCTCATAAGTCTGTGATATTCATTAGTATTTGCTCAGAATTACTACTGATTTCTAGCTGTTTCCTATAATGGGCCTTCTCCTCTACTTGTGGGACTTCACCACATGTAGAAGCAACTTTATACACTCTTCTCTGAACTTGGAAGCTACATAAACTTGTCTTTCAACTGTTTTACAGTTGAATACTACTTTTCAGTGAACTCTGGTGGTTTCAAACACTGGTTTCATGTGAACTAACTCTATTTCAAGGATTTCTGCAGTGTACAACATCCTTTCCAGACTAGAGACTTACATTTTGATGTCTTTTACACTTGTTCTCTCACTATTCTGTGATATTCATTAGTATTTGCTCTGAATTACTACTTATTTCTAGCTGTTTCCTATAATGGGCCTTCTCCTCTACTTGTGGGACTTCACCACATGTAGAAGCAACTTTATACACTCTTCTCTGAACTTGCGAAGCTACATAAACTTGTCTTTCAACTGTTTTACAGTTGAATACTACTTTTCAGTGAACTCTGGTGGTTTCAAACACTGGTTTCATGTGAACTAACTCTATTTCAAGGATTTCTGCAGTGTACAACATCCTTTCCAGACTAGAGACTTACATTTTGATGTCTTTTACACTTGTTCTCTCACTATTCTGTGATATTCATTAGTATTTGCTCTGAATGACTACTGATTTCTTGTAGTGTCCTATAATGGGCCTTCTGGTCTACTTGTGAGACTTCACCTCATGTAGAAACAACTTTATACACTCTTCTCTGAACTTGCGAAGCTATATACACTTGTCTTTCAACTGTTTTACAGTTGAATACTACTTATCAGTGAATTCTGGTGGTTTCAAACACTGGATTCATGTGAACTAACTCTATTTCAAGGATTTCTACAGTGTACAACATCCTTTCTACACTAGAAACTTACATTTTGATGTGCTTTCCACTTGTTCTCTCATAAGTCTGTGATATTCATTAGTATTTGCTCTGAATTACTACTGCTTTCTTGCAGTGTCCTATAATGAGCCTTCTTTTCTACTTGTGGGACTTCACCACATGTAGAAGCAACTTTATACACTCTTCTCTGAACTTGCGAAGCTACATAAACTTGTCTTTCAACTGCTTTACAGTTTAATACTACTTTTCAGTGAACTCTGGTGGTTTCAAACACTGGTTTCATGTGAACTAACTCTATTTCAAAGATTTCTGCAGTGTAAAACATCCTGTCTAGACTAGAGACTTACATTTTGATGTCTTTTACACTTGTTCTCTCATAAGTCTGTGATATTCATTAGTATTTGCTCAGAATTACTACTGCTTTCTTGCAGTGTCCTATAATGAGCCTTCTTTTCTACTTGTGGGACTTCACCACATGTAGAAGCAACTTTATACACTCTTCTCTGAACTTGCGAAGCTACATAAACTTGTCTTTCAACTGTTTTACACTGAAATACTACTTTTCAGTGAATTCCAGTGGGTTGAAACACTTGTTTCTTGTGAAGTAACTCTATTTCAAGGATTTCTGTAGTGTATAACATCCTTTCTAGACTAGAAACGTACATTTTGATGTCTTTTACACTTGTTCTCTCATAAGTCTGTGATATTCATTAGTATTTGCTCAGAATTACTACTGATTTCTAGCTGTTTCCTATAATGGGCCTTCTCCTCTACTTGTGGGACTTCACCACATGTTGAAACAACATTATACACTCTTCTCAGAACTTGAGAAGCTATATACACTTGTCTTTCAACTGTTTTACAGTTGAATACTACTTTTCAGTGAATTCTGGAGGTATAAAACACTGGTTTCATGTGAACTAACTCTATTTCAAGGATTTCTGCAGTGTACAACATCCTTTCTAGACTAGAGACTTACATTTTGATGTCTTTTACACTTGTTCTCTCACTCTTCTGTGATATTCATTAGTATTTGCTCAGAATTACTACTGATTTCTAGCTGTTTCCTATAATGGGCCTTCTCCTCTACTTGTGGAACATCACCACATGTAGAAGCAACTTTATACACTCTTCTCTGAACGTGCGAAGCTATATACACTTGTCTTTCAACTGTTTTACAGTTGAATACTACTTTTCAGTGTATTCTGGTGGTATAAAACACTGGTTTCATGTGAACTAACTCTATTTCAAGGATTTCTGCATTGTACAACATCCTGTCTAGACTAGAGACTTACATTTTGATGTCTTTTACACTTGTTCTCTCACTATTCTGTGAGATTCATTAGTATTTGCTCTGAATGACTACTGATTTCTAGCTGTTTCCTATAATGGGCCTTCTCCTCTACTTGTGGAACTTCACCACATGTAGAAGCAACTTTATACACTCTTCTCTGAACTTGCGAAGCTATATACACTTGTCTTTCAACTTTTACAGTTTAATACTACTTTTCAGTGAACTCTGGTGGTTTCAAACACTGGTTTCATGTGAACTAACTCTATTTCAAGGATTTCTGCAGTGTACAACATCCTTTCTAGACTAGAAACTTACATTTTGATGTCTTTTCCACTTGTTCTCTCACTATTCTGTGATATTCATTAGTATTTGCTCTGAATGACTACTGATTTCTTGTAGTGTCCTATAATGGGCCTTCTCCTCTACTTGTGGGACTTCACCACATGTAGAGACAACTTTATACACTCTTCTCAGAACTTGAGAAGCTATATACACTTGTCTTTCAACTGTTTTACAGTTGAATACTACTTTTCAGTGTATTCTGGTGGTATAAAACACTGGTTTCATGTGAACTAACTCTATTTCAAGGATTTCTGCACTGTACAACATCCTGTCGAGACTAGAGACTTACATTTTGATGTCTTTTACACTTGTTCTCTCACTATTCTGTGATATTCATTAGTATTTGCTCAGAATTACTACTGCTTTCTTGCAGTGTCCTATAATGAGCCTTCTTTTCTACTTGTGGGACTTCACCACATGTAGAAGCAACTTTATACACTCTTCTCTGAACTTGCGAAGCTACATAAACTTGTCTTTCAACTGTTTTACACTGAAATACTACTTTTCAGTGAATTCCAGTGGGTTGAAACACTTGTTTCTTGTGAATTAACTCTATTTCAAGGATTTCTGTAGTGTATAACATCCTTTCTAGACTAGAAACGTACATTTTGATGTCTTTTACACTTGTTCTCTCATAAGTCTGTGATATTCATTAGTATTTGCTCAGAATTACTACTGATTTCTAGCTGTTTCCTATAATGGGCCTTCTCCTCTACTTGTGGGACTTCACCACATGTAGAAACAACATTATACACTCTTCTCAGAACTTGAGAAGCTATATACACTTGTCTTTCAACTGTTTTACAGTTGAATACTACTTTTCAGTGAATTCTGGAGGTATAAAACATGGTTTCATGTGAACTAACTCTATTTCAAGGATTTCTGCAGGGTACAACATCCTTTCTAGACTAGAGACTTACATTTTGATGTCTTTTACACTTGTTCTCTCACTCTTCTGTGATATTCATTAGTATTTGCTCAGAATTACTACTGATTTCTAGCTGTTTCCTATAATGGGCCTTCTCCTCTACTTGTGGAACATCACCACATGTAGAAGCAACTTTATACACTCTTCTCTGAACGTGCGAAGCTATATACACTTGTCTTTCAACTGTTTTACAGTTGAATACTACTTTTCAGTGTATTCTGGTGGTATAAAACACTGGTTTCATGTGAACTAACTCTATTTCAAGGATTTCTGCATTGTACAACATCCTGTCTAGACTAGAGACTTACATTTTGATGTCTTTTACACTTGTTCTCTCACTATTCTGTGAGATTCATTAGTATTTGCTCTGAATGACTACTGATTTCTAGCTGTTTCCTATAATGGGCCTTCTCCTCTACTTGTGGAACTTCACCACATGTAGAAGCAACTTTATACACTCTTCTCTGAACTTGCGAAGCTATATACACTTGTCTTTCAACTTTTACAGTTTAATACTACTTTTCAGTGTATTCTGGTGGTATAAAACACTGGTTTCATGTGAACTAACTCTATTTCAAGGATTTCTGCACTGTACAACATCCTGTCGAGACTAGAGACTTACATTTTGATGTCTTTTACACTTGTTCTCTCACTATTCTGTGATATTCATTAGTATTTGCTCAGAATTACTACTGCTTTCTTGCAGTGTCCTATAATGAGCCTTCTTTTCTACTTGTGGGACTTCACCACATGTAGAAGCAACTTTATACACTCTTCTCTGAACTTGCGAAGCTACATAAACTTGTCTTTCAACTGTTTTACACTGAAATACTACTTTTCAGTGAATTCCAGTGGGTTGAAACACTTGTTTCTTGTGAATTAACTCTATTTAAAGGATTTCTGTAGTGTATAACATCCTTTCTAGACTAGAAACGTACATTTTGATGTCTTTTACACTTGTTCTCTCATAAGTCTGTGATATTCATTAGTATTTGCTCAGAATTACTACTGCTTTCTAACTGTTTCCTATAATGGGCCTTCTCCTCTACTTGTGGGACTTCACCACATGTAGAAGCAACTTTATACACTCTTCTCTGAACTTGCGAAGCTACATAAACTTGTCTTTCAACTGTTTTACAGTTGAATACTACTTTTCAGTGAACTCTGGTGGTTTCAAACACTGGTTTCATGTGAACTAACTCTATTTCAAGGATTTCTGCAGTGTACAACATCCTTTCCAGACTAGAGACTTACATTTTGATGTCTTTTACACTTGTTCTCTCACTATTCTGTGATATTCATTAGTATTTGCTCTGAATGACTACTGATTTCTTGTAGTGTCCTATAATGGGCCTTCTGCTCTACTTGTGAGACTTCACCTCATGTAGAAACAACTTTATACACTCTTCTCTGAACTTGCGAAGCTATATACACTTGTCTTTCAACTGTTTTACAGTTGAATACTACTTATCAGTGAATTCTGGTGGTTTCAAACACTGGATTCATGTGAACTAACTCTATTTCAAGGATTTCTACAGTGTACAACATCCTTTCTACACTAGAAACTTACATTTTGATGTGCTTTCCACTTGTTCTCTCATAAGTCTGTGATATTCATTAGTATTTGCTCTGAATTACTACTGCTTTCTTGCAGTGTCCTATAATGAGCCTTCTTTTCTACTTGTGGGACTTTACCACATGTAGAAGCAACTTTATACACTCTTCTCTGAACTTGCGAAGCTACATAAACTTGTCTTTCAACTATTTTACACTGAAATACTACTTTTCAGTGAATTCCAGTGGGTTGAAACACTTGTTTCTTGTGAAGTAACTCTATTTCAAGGATTTCTGTAGTGTATAACATCCTTTCTAGACAAGAAACTTACATTTTGATGTCTTTTACACTTGATCTCTCATAAGTCTGTGATATTCATTAGTATTTGCTCAGAATTACTACTGATTTCTAGCTGTTTCCTATAATGGGCCTTCTCCTCTACTTGTGGAACATCACCACATGTAGAAGCAACTTTATACACTCTTCTCTGAACTTGTGAAGCTATATACACTTGTCTTTCAATTGTTTTACAGTTGAATACTACTTTTCAGTGTATTCTGGTGGTATAAAACACTGGTTTCATGTGAACTAACTCTATTTCAAGGATTTCTGCAGTGTACAACATCCTGTCTAGACTAGAGACTTACATTTTGATGTCTTTTACACTTGTTCTCTCACTATTCTGTGATATTCATTAGTATTTGCTCTGAATGACTACTGATTTCTAGCTGTTTCCTATAATGGGCCTTCTCCTCTACTTGTGGAACTTCACCACATGTAGAAGCAACTTTATACACTCTTCTCTGAACTTGCGAGGCTATATACACTTGTCTTTCAACTGTTTTACAGTTTAATACTACTTTTCAGTGAACTCTGGTGGTTTCAAACACTGGTTTCATGTGAACTAACTCTATTTCAAGGATTTCTGCAGTGTAAAACATCCTGTCTAGACTAGAGACTTACATTTTGATGTCTTTTACACTTGTTCTCTCATAAGTCTGTGATATTCATTAGTATTTGCTCAGAATTACTACTGCTTTCTTGCAGTGTCCAATAATGAGCCTTCTTTTCTACTTGTGGGACTTCACCACATGTAGAAGCAACTTTATACACTCTTCTCTGAACTTGCGAAGCTACATAAACTTGTCTTTCAACTGTTTTACACTGAAATACTACTTTTCAGTGAATTCCAGTGGGTTGAAACACTTGTTTCTTGTGAAGTAACTCTATTTCAAGGATTTCTGTAGTGTATAACATCCTTTCTAGACTAGAAACGTACATTTTGATGTCTTTTACACTTGTTCTCTCATAAGTCTGTGATATTCATTAGTATTTGCTCAGAATTACTACTGATTTCTAGCTGTTTCTTATAATGGGCCTTCTCCTCTACTTGTGGGACTTCACCACATGTAGAAACAACATTATACACTCTTCTCAGAACTTGAGAAGCTATATACACTTGTCTTTCAACTGTTTTACAGTTGAATACTACTTTTCAGTGAATTCTGGAGGTATAAAACACTGGTTTCATGTGAACTAACTCTATTTCAAGGATTTCTGCAGTGTACAACATCCTTTCTAGACTAGAGACTTACATTTTGATGTCTTTTACACTTGTTCTCTCACTCTTCTGTGATATTCATTAGTATTTGCTCAGAATTACTACTGATTTCTAGCTGTTTCCTATAATGGGCCTTCTCCTCTACTTGTGGAACATCACCACATGTAGAAGCAACTTTATACACTCTTCTCTGAACGTGCGAAGCTATATACACTTGTCTTTCAACTGTTTTACAGTTGAATACCACTTTTCAGTGTATTCTGGTGGTATAAAACACTGGTTTCATGTGAACTAACTCTATTTCAAGGATTTCTGCATTGTACAACATCCTGTCTAGACTAGAGACTACATTTTGATGTCTTTTACACTTGTTCTCTCACTATTCTGTGAGATTCATTAGTATTTGCTCTGAATGACTACTGATTTCTAGCTGTTTCCTATAATGGGCCTTCTCCTCTACTTGTGGAACTTCACCACATGTAGAAGCAACTTTATACACTCTTCTCTGAACTTGCGAAGCTATATACACTTGTCTTTCAACTTTTACAGTTTAATACTACTTTTCAGTGAACTCTGGTGGTTTCAAACACTGGTTTCATGTGAACTAACTCTATTTCAAGGATTTCTGCAGTGTACAACATCCTTTCTAGACTAGAAACTTACATTTTGATGTCTTTTCCACTTGTTCTCTCACTATTCTGTGATATTCATTAGTATTTGCTCTGAATGACTACTGATTTCTTGTAGTGTCCTATAATGGGCCTTCTCCTCTACTTGTGGGACTTCACCACATGTAGAGACAACTTTATACACTCTTCTCAGAACTTGAGAAGCTATATACACTTGTCTTTCAACTGTTTTACAGTTGAATACTACTTTTCAGTGTATTCTGGTGGTATAAAACACTGGTTTCATGTGAACTAACTCTATTTCAAGGATTTCTGCACTGTACAACATCCTGTCGAGACTGGAGACTTACATTTTGATGTCTTTTACACTTGTTCTCTCACTATTCTGTGATATTCATTAGTATTTGCTCAGAATTACTACTGCTTTCTTGCAGTGTCCTATAATGAGCCTTCTTTTCTACTTGTGGGACTTCACCACATGTAGAAGCAACTTTATACACTCTTCTCTGAACTTGCGAAGCTACATAAACTTGTCTTTCAACTGTTTTACACTGAAATACTACTTTTCAGTGAATTCCAGTGGGTTGAAACACTTGTTTCTTGTGAATTATCTCTATTTCAAGGATTTCTGTAGTGTATAACATCCTTTCTAGACTAGAAACGTACATTTTGATGTCTTTTACACTTGTTCTCTCATAAGTCTGTGATATTCATTAGTATTTGCTCAGAATTACTACTGATTTCTAGCTGTTTCCTATAATGGGCCTTCTCCTCTACTTGTGGGACTTCACCACATGTAGAAGCAACTTTATACACTCTTCTCTGAACTTGCGAAGCTACATAAACTTGTCTTTCAACTGTTTTACAGTTGAATACTACTTTTCAGTGAACTCTGGTGGTTTCAAACACTGGTTTCATGTGAACTAACTCTATTTCAAGGATTTCTGCATTGTACAACATCCTGTCTAGACTAGAGACTTACATTTTGATGTCTTTTACACTTGTTCTCTCACTATTCTGTGAGATTCATTAGTATTTGCTCTGAATGACTACTGATTTCTAGCTGTTTCCTATAATGGGCCTTCTCCTCTACTTGTGGAACTTCACCACATGTAGAAGCAACTTTATACACTCTTCTCTGAACTTGCGAAGCTATATACACTTGTCTTTCAACTATTACAGTTTAATACTACTTTTCAGCGAACTCTGGTGGTTTCAAACACTGGTTTCATGTGAACTAACTCTATTTCAAGGATTTTTGCAGTGTACAACATCCTTTCCAGACTAGAGACTTACATTTTGATGTCTTTTACACTTGTTCTCTCACTATTCTGTGATATTCATTAGTATTTGCTCTGAATGACTACTGATTTCTTGTAGTGTTCTATAATGGGCCTTCTGCTCTACTTGTGAGACTTCACCTCATGTAGAAACAACTTTATACACTCTTCTCTGAACTTGCGAAGCTATATACACTTGTCTTTCAGCTGTTTTACAGTTGAATACTACTTTTCAGTGTATTGTGGTGGTATAAAACACTGGTTTCATGTGAACTAACTCTATTTCAAGGATTTCTGCAGTGTACAACATCCTGTCTAGACTAGAGACTTACATTTTGATGTCTTTTACACTTGTTCTCTCACTATTCTGTGATATTCATTAGTATTTGCTCTGAATGACTACTGATTTCTAGCTGTTTCCTATAATGGGCCTTCTCCTCTACTTGTGGAACTTCACCACATGTAGAAGCAACTTTATACACTCTTCTCTGAACTTGCGAAGCTATATACACTTGTCTTTCAACTGTTTTACAGTTTAATACTACTTTTCAGTGAACTCTGGTGGTTTCAAACACTGGTTTCATGTGAACTAACTCTATTTCAAAGATTTCTGCAGTGTAAAACATCCTGTCAGGACTAGAGACTTACATTTTGATGTGCTTTCCACTTGTTCTCTCATAAGTCTGTGATATTCATTAGTATTTGCTCTGAATTACTACTGCTTTCTTGCAGTGTCCTATAATGAGCCTTCTTTTCTACTTGTGGGACTTCACCACATGTAGAAGCAACTTTATACACTCTTCTCTGAACTTGCGAAGCTACATAAACTTGTCTTTCAACTGTTTTACAGTTTAATACTACTTTTCAGTGAACTCTGGTGGTTTCAAACACTGGTTTCATGTGAACTAACTCTATTTCAAAGATTTCTGCAGTGTAAAACATCCTGTCAGGACTAGAGACTTACATTTTGATGTCTTTTACACTTGTTCTCTCATAAGTCTGTGATATTCATTAGTATTTGCTCAAAATTACTACTGCTTTCTTGCAGTGTCCTATAATGAGCCTTCTTTTCTACTTGTGGGACTTCACCACATGTAGAAGCAACTTTATACACTCTTCTCTGAACTTGCGAAGCTACATAAACTTGTCTTTCAACTGTTTTACACTGAAATACTACTTTTCAGTGAATTCCAGTGGGTTGAAACAATTGTTTCTTGTGAAGTAACTCTATTTCAAGGATTTCTGTAGTGTATAACATCCTTTCTAGACTAGAAACGTACATTTTGATGTCTTTTACACTTGTTCTCTCATAAGTCTGTGATATTCATTAGTATTTGCTCAGAATTACTACTGATTTCTAGCTGTTTCCTATAATGGGCCTTCTCCTCTACTTGTGGGACTTCACCACATGTAGAAGCAACTTTATACACTCTTCTCTGAACTTGCGAATCTCCATAAACTTGCCTTTCAACTGTTTTACAGTTGAATACTACTTTTCAGTGAACTCTGGTGGTTTCAAACACTGGTTTCATGTGAACTAACTGTATTTCAAGGATTTCTGCAGTGTACAACATCCTTTCCAGACTAGAGACTTACATTTTGATGTCTTTTACACTTGTACTCTCACTATTCTGTGATATTCATTAGTATTTGCTCTGAATGACTACTGATTTCTAGCTGTTTCCTATAATGGGCCTTCTCCTCTACTTGTGGGACTTCACCACATGTAGAAGCAACTTTATACACTCTTCTCTGAACTTGCGAAGCTACATAAACGTGTCTTTCAACTGTTTTACAGTTGAATACTACTTTTCAGTGAACTCTGGTGGTTTCAAACACTGGTTTCAAGTGAACTAACTCTATTTCAAGGATTTCTGCAGTGTACAACATCCTTTCCAGACTAGAGACTTACATTTTGATGTCTTTTACACTTGTTCTCTCACTATTCTGTGATATTCATTAGTATTTGCTCAGAATTACTACTGATTTCTAGCTGTTTCCTATAATGGGCCTTCTCCTCTACTTGTGGAACATCACCACATGTAGATCAACATTATACACTCTTCTCTGAACGTGCGAAGCTATATACACTTGTCTTTCAACTGTTTTACAGTTGAATACTACTTTTCAGTGTATTCTGGTGGTATAAAACACTGGTTTCATGTGAACTAACTCTATTTCAAGGATTTCTGCATTGTACAACATCCTGTCTAGACTAGAGACTTACATTTTGATGTCTTTTACACTTGTTCTCTCACTATTCTGTGAGATTCATTAGTATTTGCTCTGAATGACTACTGATTTCTAGGTGTTTCCTATAATGGGCCTTCTCCTCTACTTGTGGAACGTCACCACATGTAGAAGCAACTTTATACACTCTTCTCTGAACTTGCGAAGCTATATACACTTGTCTTTCAACTGTTTTACAGTTGAATACTACTTTTCAGTGAACTCTGGTGGTTTCAAACACTGGTTTCATGTGAACTAACTCTATTTCAAAGATTTCTGCAGTGTAAAACATCCTGTCTAGACTAGAGACTTACATTTTGATGTCTTTTACACTTGTTCTCTCACTATTCTGTGATATTCATTAGTATTTGCTCTGAATGACTACTGATTTCTAGCTGTTTCCTATAATGGGCCTTCTCCTCTACTTGTGGGACTTCACCACATGTAGAAGCAACTTTATACACTCTTCTCTGAACTTGCGAAGCTACATAAACTTGTCTTTCAACTTTTACAGTTGAATACTACTTTTCAGTGAACTCTGGTGGTTTCAAACACTGGTTTCATGTGAACTAACTCTATTTCAAGGATTTCTGCAGTGTACAACATCCTTTCTAGACTAGAAACTTACATTTTGATGTCTTTTACACTTGTTCTCTCATAAGTCTGTGATATTCATTAGTATTTCCTCAGAATTACTACTGATTTCTACCTGTTTCCTATAATGGGCCTTCTCCTCAACTTGTGGGACTTCACCACATGTACAAACAAGTTTATACACTCTTCTCTGAACTTGCGAAGCTACATAAACTTGTCTTTCAACTGTTTTACACTGAAATACTACTTTTCAGTGAATTCCAGTGGGTTGAAACACTTGTTTCTTGTGAATTAACTCTATTTCAAGGATTTCTGTAATGTATAACATCCTTTCTAGACTAGAAACGTACATTTTGATGTCTTTTACACTTGTTCTCTCATAAGTCTGTGATATTCATTAGTATTTGCTCAGAATTACTACTGATTTCTAGCTGTTTCCTATAATGGGCCTTCTCCTCTACTTGTGGGACTTCACCACATGTAGAAGCAACTTTATACACTCTTCTCTGAACTTTCGAAGCTCCATAAACTTGTCTTTCAACTGTTTTACAGTTGAATACTACTTTTCAGTGAACTCTGGTGGTTTCAAACACTGGTTTCATGTGAACTAACTCTATTTCAAGGATTTCTGCAGTGTACAACTCCTTTCCAGACTAGAGACTTACATTTTGATGTCTTTTACACTTGTTCTCTCACTATTCTGTGAGATTCATTAGTATTTGCTCTGAATGACTACTGATTTCTAGCTGTTTCCTATAATGGGCCTTCTCCTGTACTTGTGCAACGTCACCGCATGTAGAAGCAACTTTATACACTCTTCTCTGAACTTGCGAAGCTATATACACTTCTCTTTCAACTGTTTTACAGTTGAATACTACTTTTCAGTGAACTCTGGTGGTTTCAAACACTGGTTTCATGTGAACTAACTCTATTTCAAAGATTTCTGCAGTGTAAAACATCCTGTCTAGACTAGAGACTTACATTTTGATGTCTTTTACACTTGTTCTCTCACTATTCTGTGATATTCATTAGTATTTGCTCTGAATGACTACTGATTTCTAGCTGTTTCCTATAATGGGCTTTCTCCTCTACTTGTGGGACTTCACCACATGTAGAAGCAACTTTATACACTCTTCTCTGAACTTGCGAAGCTACATAAACTTGTCTTTCAACTTTTACAGTTGAATACTACTTTTCAGTGAACTCTGGTGGTTTCAAACACTGGTTTCATGTGAACTAACTCTATTTCAAGGATTTCTGTAGTGTACAACATCCTTTCTAGACTAGAAACTTACATTTTGATGTCTTTTCCACTAGTTCTCTCATAAGTCTGTGATATTCATTAGTATTTCCTCAGAATTACTACTGATTTCTACCTGTTTCCTATAATGGGCCTTCTCCTCAACTTGTGGGACTTCACCACATGTACAAACAAGTTTATACACTCTTCTCTGAACTTGCGAAGCTACATAAACTTGTCTTTCAACTCCTTTACAGTTGAATACTACTTTTCAGTGAATTCCAGTGGGTTGAAACACTTGTTTCTTGTGAAGTAACTCTATTTCAAGGATTTCTGCAGTGTACAATATCCTTTCTAGACTAGAGACTTACATTTTGATGTCTTTTACACTTGTTCTCTCACTATTCTGTGATATTCATTAGTATTTGCTCAGAATTACTACTGATTTCTAGCTGTTTCCTATAATGGGCCTTCTCCTCAACTTGTGGGACTTCACCACATGTACAAACAAGTTTATACACTCTTCTCTGAACTTGCGAAGCTACATAAACTTGTCTTTCAACTGTTTTACAGTTGAATACTACTTTTCAGTGAACTCTGGTGGTTTCAAACACTGGTTTCATGTGAACTAACTCTATTTCAAGGATTTCTGCAGTGTACAACTCCTTTCCAGACTAGAGACTTACATTTTGATGTCTTTTACACTTGTTCTCTCACTATTCTGTGAGATTCATTAGTATTTGCTCTGAATGACTACTGATTTCTAGCTGTTTCCTATAATGGGCCTTCTCCTGTACTTGTGGAACGTCACCGCATGTAGAAGCAACTTTATACACTCTTCTCTGAACTTGCGAAGCTATATACACTTGTCTTTCAACTGTTTTACAGTTGAATACTACTTTTCAGTGAACTCTGGTGGTTTCAAACACTGGTTTCATGTGAACTAACTCTATTTCAAGGATTTCTGCAGTGTACAACATCCTTTCCATACTAGAGACTTACATTTTGATTTCTTTTACACTTGTTCTGTCACGCTTCTGTGATATTCATTAATATTTGCTCTGAATGACTACTGATTTCTTGTAGTGTCCTATAATGGGCCTTCTGCTCTACTTGTGAGACTTCACCTCATGTAGAAACAACTTTATATACTCTTCTCTGAACTTGCGAAGCTATATAAACTTGTCTATCAACCGTTTTACAGTTGAATACTACTTATCAGTGAATTCTGGTGGTTTCAAACACTGGTTTCATGTGAACTAACTCTATTTCAAGGATTTCTACAGTGTACAACATCCTTTCTACACTAGAAACTTCATTTTGATGTGCTTTCCACTTGTTCTCTCATAAGTCTGTGATATTCATTAGTATTTGCTCTGAATTACTACTGCTTTCTTGCAGTGTCCTATAATGAGCCTTCTTTTCTACTTGTGGGACTTCAACACATGTAGAAGCCACTTTATACACTCTTCTCTGAACTTGCGAAGCTACATAAACTTGTCTTTCAACTGTTTTACAGTTGAATACTACTTTTCAGTAAATTCTAGTGGGTTGAAACACTTGTTTCTGGTGAAGTAACTCTATTTCAAGGATTTCCGAAGTGTATAACATCCTTTCTAGACTAGAAACTTACATTTTGATGTCTTTTCCACTCCTTCTCTCATAAGTCTGTGATATTCATTAGTATTTCCTCAGAATGACTACTGATTTCTAGCTGTTTCCTATAATGGGCCTTCTTTTCTACCTGTGGGACTTCACCACATGTAGAAGCAAATTTATACACTCTTCTCTGAACTTGCGAAGCTATATACACTTGTCTTTCAACTGTTTTACAGTTTAATACTACTTTTCAGTGAACTCTGGTGGTTTCAAACACGGGTTTCATGTGAACTAACTCTATTTCAAGGATTTCTGCAGTGTACAACATCCTTTCCAGACTAGAGACTTACATTTTTATGTCTTTTACACTTGTTCTCTCACTATTCTGTGAGATTCATTAGTATTTGCTCTGAATGACTACTGATTTCTTGTAGTGTCCTATAATGGGCCTTCTGCTCTACTTGTGAGACTTCACCTCATGTACAAACAACTTTATACACTCTTCCCAGAACTTGAGAAGCTATATACACTTGTCTTTCAACTGTTTTACAGTTGAATACTACTTCTCAGTGAATTCTGGTGGTTTCAAACACTGGTTTCATGTGAACTAACTCTATTTCAAGGATTTCTACAGTGTACAACATCCTTTCTACACTAGAAACTTACATTTTGATGTCTTTTCCACTTATTCTCTCATAAGTCTGTGATATTCATTAGTATTTGCTCAGATTTACTACTGATTTCTAGCTGTTTCCTATAATGGGCCTTCTCCTCTACTTGTGGAACTTCACCACATGTAGAAGCAACTTTATACACTCTTCTCTGAACTTGCGAAGCTATATACACTTGTCTTTCAACTGTTTTACAGTTGAATACTACTTTTCAGTGAACTCTGGTGGTTTCAAACACTGGTTTCATGTGAACTAACTCTATTTCAAGGATTTCTGCAGTGTACAAAATCCTTTCTAGACTAGAGACTTACATTTTCATGTCTTTTACACTTGTTCTCTCATAAGTCTGTGATATTCATTAGTATTTCCTCAGAATTACTACTGATTTCTAGCTGTTTCCTCTAATGGGCCTTCTCCTCTACTTGTGGGACTTCACCACATGTAGAAGCAACTTGATACACTCTTCTCTGAACTTGCGAAGCCATATACACTTGTCTTTCAACTGTTTTACAGTTTAATACTACTTTTCAGTGAACTCTGGTGGTTTCAAACACTGGTTTCATGTGAACTAACTCTATTTCAAAGATTTCTGCAGTGTAAAACATCCTGTCTAGACTAGAGACTTACATTTTGATGTCTTTTACACTTGTTCTCTCACTATTCTGTGAGATTCATTAGTATTTGCTCTGAATGACTACTGATTTCTAGCTGTTTCCTATAATGGGCCTTCTCCTGTACTTGTGCAACGTCACCGCATGTAGAAGCAACTTTATACACTCTTCTCTGAACTTGCGAAGCTATATACACTTCTCTTTCAACTGTTTTACAGTTGAATACTACTTTTCAGTGAACTCTGGTGGTTTCAAACACTGGTTTCATGTGAACTAACTCTATTTCAAAGATTTCTGCAGTGTAAAACATCCTGTCTAGACTAGAGACTTACATTTTGATGTCTTTTACACTTGTTCTCTCACTATTCTGTGATATTCATTAGTATTTGCTCTGAATGACTACTGATTTCTAGCTGTTTCCTATAATGGGCTTTCTCCTCTACTTGTGGGACTTCACCACATGTAGAAGCAACTTTATACACTCTTCTCTGAACTTGCGAAGCTACATAAACTTGTCTTTCAACTTTTACAGTTGAATACTACTTTTCAGTGAACTCTGGTGGTTTCAAACACTGGTTTCATGTGAACTAACTCTATTTCAAGGATTTCTGTAGTGTACAACATCCTTTCTAGACTAGAAACTTACATTTTGATGTCTTTTCCACTAGTTCTCTCATAAGTCTGTGATATTCATTAGTATTTCCTCAGAATTACTACTGATTTCTACCTGTTTCCTATAAGGGGCCTTCTCCTCAACTTGTGGGACTTCACCACATGTACAAACAAGTTTATACACTCTTCTCTGAACTTGCGAAGCTACATAAACTTGTCTTTCAACTCCTTTACAGTTGAATACTACTTTTCAGTGAATTCCAGTGGGTTGAAACACTTGTTTCTTGTGAAGTAACTCTATTTCAAGGATTTCTGTAGTGTATAACATCCTTTCTAGACTAGAAACGTACATTTTGATGTCTTTTACACTTGCTCTCTCATAAGTCGGTGATATTCATTAGTATTTGCTCAGAATTACTACTGATTTCTAGCTGTTTCCTATAATGGGCCTTCTCCTCTACTTGTGGGACTTCACCACATGTAGAAACAACATTATACACTCTTCTCAGAACTTGAGAAGCTATATACACTTGTCTTTCAACTGTTTTACAGTTGAATACTACTTTTCAGTGAAATCTGGTGGTATAAAACACTGGTTTCATGTGAACTAACTCTATTTCAAGGATTTCTGCAGTGTACAATATCCTTTCTAGACTAGAGACTTACATTTTGATGTCTTTTACACTTGTTCTCTCACTATTCTGTGATATTCATTAGTATTTGCTCAGAATTACTACTGATTTCTAGCTGTTTCCTATAATGGGCCTTCTCCTCAACTTGTGGGACTTCACCACATGTACAAACAAGTTTATACACTCTTCTCTGAACTTGCGAAGCTACATAAACTTGTCTTTCAACTGTTTTACAGTTGAATACTACTTTTCAGTGAACTCTGGTGGTTTCAAACACTGGTTTCATGTGAACTAACTCTATTTCAAGGATTTCTGCAGTGTACAACTCCTTTCCAGACTAGAGACTTACATTTTGATGTCTTTTACACTTGTTCTCTCACTATTCTGTGAGATTCATTAGTATTTGCTCTGAATGACTACTGATTTCTAGCTGTTTCCTATAATGGGCCTTCTCCTGTACTTGTGGAACGTCACCGCATGTAGAAGCAACTTTATACACTCTTCTCTGAACTTGCGAAGCTATATACACTTGTCTTTCAACTGTTTTACAGTTGAATACTACTTTTCAGTGAACTCTGGTGGTTTCAAACACTGGTTTCATGTGAACTAACTCTATTTCAAAGATTTCTGCAGTGTAAAACATCCTGTCTAGACTAGAGACTTACATTTTGATGTCTTATACACTTGTTCTCTCACTATTCTGTGATATTCATTAGTATTTGCTCTGAATGACTACTGATTTCTAGCTGTTTCCTATAATGGGCTTTCTCCTCTACTTGTTGGACTTCACCACATGTAGAAGCAACTTTATACACTCTTCTCTGAACTTGCGAAGCTACATAAACTTGTCTTTCAACTTTTACAGTTGAATACTACTTTTCAGTGAACTCTGGTTGTTTCAAACACTGGTTTCATGTGAACTAACTCTATTTCAAGGATTTCTGTAGTGTACAACATCCTTTCTAGACTAGAAACTTACATTTTGATGTCTTTTCCACTAGTTCTCTCATAAGTCTGTGATATTCATTAGTATTTCCTCAGAATTACTACTGATTTCTACCTGTTTCCTATAATGGGCCTTCTCCTCAACTTGTGGGACTTCACCACATGTACAAACAAGTTTATACACTCTTCTCTGAACTTGCGAAGCTACATAAACTTGTCTTTCAACTCTTTTACAGTTGAATACTACTTTTCAGTGAATTCCAGTGGGTTGAAACACTTGTTTCTTGTGAAGTAACTCTATTTCAAGGATTTCTGTAGTGTATAACATCCTTTCTAGACTAGAAACATACATTTTGATGTGCTTTTCACTTGTTCTCTCATAAGTCTGTGATATTCATTAGTATTTGCTCTGAATTACTACTGCTTTCTTGCAGTGTCCTATAATGAGCCTTCTTTTCTACTTGTGGGACTTCACCACATGTAGAAGCCACTTTATACAGTCTTCTCTGAACTTGCGAAGCTACATAAACTTGTCTTTCAACTGTTTTACAGTTGAATACTACTTTTCAGTGAATTCCAGTGGGTTGAAACACTTGATTCTGGTGAAGTAACTCTATTTCAAGGATTTCTGTAGTGTATAACATCCTTTCTAGACTAGAAACTTACATTTTGATGTCTTTTCCACTTGTTCTCTCATAAGTCTGTGATATTCATTTGTATTTGCTCAGAATTACTACTGATTTCTAGCTGTTTCCTCTAATGGGCCTTCTCCTCTACTTGTGGGACTTCACCACATGTAGAAACAACTTTATACACTCTTCTCAGAACTTGAGAAGCTATATACACTTGTCTTTCAACTGTTTTACAGTTGAATACTACTTTTCAGTGAACTCTGGTGATTTCAAACACTGGTTTCATGTGAACTAACTCTATTTCAAGGATTTCTGCAGTGTACAACATCCTTTCCATACTAGAGACTTACATTTTGATTTCTTTTACACTTGTTCTCTCACGCTTCTGTGATATTCATTAGTATTTGCTCTGAATGACTACTGATTTCTTGTAGTGTCCTATAATGGGCCTTCTGCTCTACTTGTGAGACTTCACCTCATGTAGAAACAACTTTATACACTCTTCTCTGAACTTGCGAAGCTATATAAACTTGTCTTTCAACCGTTTTACAGTTGAATACTACTTATCAGTGAATTCTGGTGGTTTCAAACACTGGTTTCATGTGAACTAACTCTATTTCAAGGATTTCTACAGTGTACAACATCCTTTCTACACTAGAAACTTCATTTTGATGTGCTTTCCACTTGTTCTCTCATAAGTCTGTGATATTCATTAGTATTTGCTCTGAATTACTACTGCTTTCTTGCAGTGTCCTATAATGAGCCTTCTTTTCTACTTGTGGGACTTCAACACATGTAGAAGCCACTTTATACACTCTTCTCTGAACTTGCGCAGCTACATAAACTTGTCTTTCAACTGTTTTACAGTTGAATACTACTTTTCAGTAAATTCTAGTGGGTTGAAACACTTGTTTCTGGTGAAGTAACTCTATTTCAAGGATTTCCGAAGTGTATAACATCCTTTCTAGACTAGAAACTTACATTTTGATGTCTTTTCCACTCCTTCTCTCATAAGTCTGTGATATTCATTAGTATTTCCTCAGAATGACTACTGATTTCTAGCTGTTTCCTATAATGGGCCTTCTTTTCTACCTGTGGGACTTCACCACATGTAGAAGCAAATTTATACACTCTTCTCTGAACTTGCGAAGCTATATACACTTGTCTTTCAACTGTTTTACAGTTTAATACTACTTTTCAGTGAACTCTGGTGGTTTCAAACACGGGTTTCATGTGAACTAACTCTATTTCAAGGATTTCTGCAGTGTACAACATCCTTTCCAGACTAGAGACTTACATTTTTATGTCTTTTACACTTGTTCTCTCACTATTCTGTGAGATTCATTAGTATTTGCTCTGAATGACTACTGATTTCTTGTAGTGTCCTATAATGGGCCTTCTGCTCTACTTGTGAGACTTCACCTCATGTACAAACAACTTTATACACTCTTCCCAGAACTTGAGAAGCTATATACACTTGTCTTTCAACTGTTTTACAGTTGAATACTACTTCTCAGTGAATTCTGGTGGTTTCAAACACTGGTTTCATGTGAACTAACTCTATTTCAAGGATTTCTACAGTGTACAACATCCTTTCTACACTAGAAACTTACATTTTGATGTCTTTTCCACTTATTCTCTCATAAGTCTGTGATATTCATTAGTATTTGCTCAGATTTACTACTGATTTCTAGCTGTTTCCTATAATGGGCCTTCTCCTCTACTTGTGGAACTTCACCACATGTAGAAGCAACTTTATACACTCTTCTCTGAACTTGCGAAGCCATATACACTTGTCTTTCAACTGTTTTACAGTTTAATACTACTTTTCAGTGAACTCTGGTGGTTTCAAACACTGGTTTCATGTGAACTAACTCTATTTCAAAGATTTCTGCAGTGTACAACATCCTGCCTAGACCAGAGACTTACATTTTGATGTCTTTTACACTTGTTCTCTCACTATTCTGTGATATTCATTAGTATTTGCTCTGAATGACTACTGATTTCTAGCTGTTTCCTATAATGGGCCTTCTTTTCTACTTGTGGGACTTCACCACATTTAGAAGCAACTTTATGCACTCTTCTCTGAACTTGCGAAGCTACATAAAGTTGTCTTTCAACTGTTTTACAGTTGAATACTACTTTTCAGTGAACTCTGGTGGTTTCAAACACTGGTTTCATGTGAACTAACTCTATTTCAAGGATTTCTGCAGTGTACAACATCCTTTCTAGACTAGAGACTTACATTTTGATGTCTTTTACACTTGTTCTCTCACTATTCTGTGATATTCATTAGTATTTGCTCTGAATGACTACTGATTTCTATCTGTTTTCTATAATGGGCCTTCTCCTCTACTTGTGGGACTTCACCACATGTAGAAGCAACTTTATACACTCTTCTCTGAACTTGCGAAGCTATATACACTTGTCTTTCAACAGTTTTACAGTTTAATACTACTTTTCAGTGAACTCTGGTGGTTTCAAACACTGGTTTCATGTGAACTAACTCTATTTCAAGGATTTCTACAGTGTACAACATCCTTTCTAGACTAGAGACTTACATTTTGATGTCTTTTACACTTGTTCTCTCAATATTCTGTGATATTCATTAGTATTTGCTCTGAATTACTACTGCTTTCTTTCAGTGTCCAATACTGAGCCTTCTTTTCTACTTGTGGGACTTCACCACATGTAGAAGCAACTTTATACACTCTTCTCTGTACTTGCGAAGCTACATAAACTTGTCTTTCAACAGTTTTACACTGGAATACTTCTTTTCAGTGAATTCCAGTGGGTTGAAACACTTGTTTCTTGTGAAGTAACTCTATTTCAAGGATTTCTGTAGTGTATAACATCCTTTCCAGACTAGAAACTTACATTTTGATGTCTTTTCCACTTGTTCTCTCATAAGTCTGTGATATTCATTAGTATTTGCTCAGAATTACTACTGATTTGTAGCTGTTTACTATAATGGTCCTTCTTTTATACTTGTGGGACTTCAGCACATGTAGAAACAAATTAATACACTCTTCTCTGAAATTGAGAAGCTACATAAACTTGTCTTTCAACTGTTTTACAGTTGAATACTACTTTTCAGTGAATTCAAGTGGGTTGAAACACTGGTTTCATGTGAACTAACTCTATTTCAAGGATTTCTGCAGTGTACAACATCCTTTCTAGACTAGGGACTTACATTTTGATGTCTTTTACAATTGTTCTCTCACTATTCTGTGATATTCATTAGTATTTGCTCTGAATGACTACTGATTTCTTGTAGTGTCCTATAATGGGCCTTTGCTCTACTTGTGAGACTTCAACTCATGTAGAAACAACTTTATACACTCTTCTCAGAACTTGAGAAGCTATATACACTTGTCTTTCAACTGTTTTACAGTTGAATACTACTTTTCAGTGAATTCTGGTGGTATAAAACACTGGTTTCATGTGAACTAACTCTATTTCAAGGATTTCTGCAGTGTACAACATCCTTTCTAGACTAGAGACTTTCATTTTGATGTGCTTTCCACTTATTCTATCATAAGTCTGTGATATTCATTAGTATTTGCTCTGAATTACTACTGCTTTCTTTCAGTGCCCAATAATGAGCCTTCTTTTCTACTTGTGGGACTTCACCACATGTAGAAGCAACTTTATACACTCTTCTCTGAACTTGCGAAGCTATATACACTTGTCTTTCAACTGTTTTACACTGGAATACTTCTTTTCAGTGAATTCCAGCGGGTTGAAACACTTGTTTCTGGTGAAGTAAGTCTATTTCAAGGATTTCTGTAGTGTATAACACCCTTTC
Organism: Cnephaeus nilssonii; assembly: GCF_951640355.1. Taxonomy (NCBI): domain Eukaryota; kingdom Metazoa; phylum Chordata; class Mammalia; order Chiroptera; family Vespertilionidae; genus Cnephaeus; species Cnephaeus nilssonii. Next base: position 77,280 of record NW_027645413.1, on the reverse strand, counting down.
TAGACTAGAAACTTACATTTTGATGTCTTTTCCACTTGTTCTCTCATAAGTCTGTGATATTCATTAGTATTTGCTCAGAATTACTACTGATTTCTAGCTGTTTCCTATAATGGGCCTTCTCCTATACTTGTGGGACTTCACCACATGTAGGAACAACTTTATACACTCTTCTCAGAACTTGAGAAGCTATATACACTTGTCTTTCAACTGTTTTACAGTTGAATACTAATTTTCAGTGAACTCTGGTGGTTTCAAACACTGGTTTCATGTGAACTAACTCTATTTCAAAGATTTCTGCAGTATACAACATCCTGCCTAGACTAGAGACTTACATTTTGATGTCGTTTACACTTGTTCTCTCACAATTCTGTGATATTCATTAGTATTTGCTCAGAATTACTACAGATTTCTAGCTGTTTCCTATAATGGGCCTTCTTTTCTACTTGTGGCACTTCACCACATGTAGAAGCAACTTTATACACTCGTCTCTGATCTTGCGAAGCTACATAAACTTGTCTTTCAACTGTTTTACAATTGAATACTACTTTTCAGTGAACTCTGGTGGTTTCAAACACTGGTTTCATGTGAACTAACTCTATTTCAAGGATTTCTGCAGTGTACAACATCCTTTCTAGACTAGAGACTTTCATTTTGATGTTCTTTCCACTTGTTCTAACATAAGTCTGTGATATTCATTAGTATTTGCTCTGAATTACTACTGCTTTCTTTCAGTGTCCAATAATGGGCCTTCTTTTCTACTTGTGGGACTTCACCACATGTACAAACATCTTTATACACTCTTCTCTGATCTTGCGAAGCTACATAAACTTGTCTTTCAACAGTTTTACACTGGAATACTTCTTTTCAGTGAATTCCAGTGGGTTGAAACACTTGTTTCTTGTGAAGTAACTCTATTTCAAGGATTTCGGTAGTGTATAACATCCTTTCCAGACTAGAAACTTACATTTTGATGTCTTTTCCACTTGTTCTCTCATAAGTCTGTGATATTCATTAGTATTTGCTCAGAATTACTACTGATTTGTAGCTGTTTACTATAATGGTCCTTCTTTTATACTTGTGGGACTTCAGCACATGTAGAAACAAATTAATACACTCTTCTCTGAAATTCAGAAGCTACATAAACTTGTCTTTCAACTGTTTTACAGTTGAATACTACTTTTCAGTGAATTCAAGTGGGTTGAAACACTTGTTTCTTGTGAAGTAACTCTATTTCAAGGATTTCTGTAGTGTATAACATCCTTTCCAGACTAGAAACTTACATTTTGATGTCTTTTCCACTTGTTCTCTCATAAGTCTATGATATCCATGAGTATTTGCTCAGAATTACTACTGATTTGTAGTTGTTTACTATAATGGTCCTTCTTTTATACTTGTGGGACTTCACCTCATGTAGAAGCAACTTTATACACTCTTCTCTGAACTTGCGATGCTACATAAACTTGTCTTTCAACTGTTTTACAGTTGAATACTAATTTTCAGTGAACTCTGGTGGTTTCAAACACTGGTTTCATGTGAACTAACTCTATTTCAAGGATTTCTGCAGTGTACAACATCCTTTCTAGACTAGAGACTTACATTATGATGTCTTTTACAATTGTTCTCTCACTATTCTGTGATATTCATTAGTATTTCCTCTGAATGACTACTGATTTCTTGTAGTGTCCTATAATGGGCCTTTGCTCTACTTGTGAGACTTCAACTCATGTAGAAACAACTTTATACACTCTTCTCAGAACTTGAGAAGCTATATACACTTGTCTTTCAACTGTTTTACAGTTGAATACTAATTTTCAGTGAACTCTGGTGGTTTCAAACACTGGTTTCATGTGAACTAACTCTATTTCAAAGATTTCTGCAGTATACAACATCCTGCCTAGACCAGAGACTTACATTTTGACGTCGTTTACACTTGTTCTCTCACTATTCTGTGATATTCATTAGTATTTGCTCAGAATTACTACTGATTTCTAGCTGTTTCCTATAATGGGCCTTCTTTTCTACTTGTGGGACTTTACCACATGTAGAAGCAACTTTATACACTGGTCTCTGAACTTGCGAAGCTACATAAACTTGTCTTTCAACTGTTTTACAATTGAGTACTACTTTTCAGTGAACTCTGGTGGTTTCAAACACTGGTTTCATGTGAACTAACTCTATTTCAAGGATTTCTGCAGTGTACAAAATCCTTTCTAGACTAGAGACTTACATTTTGATGTCTTTTACACTTGTTCTCTCATAAGTCTGTGATATTCATTAGTATTTCCTCAGAATTACTACTGATTTCTAGCTGTTTCCTCTAATGGGCCTTCTCCTCTACTTGTGGGACTTCACCACATGTAGAAGCAACTTGATACACTCTTCTCTGAACTTGCGAAGCCATATACACTTGTCTTTCACCTGTTTTACAGTTTAATACTACTTTTCAGTGAACTCTGGTGGTTTCAAACACTGGTTTCATGTGAACTAACTCTATTTCAAAGATTTCTGCAGTGTACAACATCCTGCCTAGACCAGAGACTTACATTTTGATGTCTTTTACACTTGTTCTCTCACTATTCTGTGATATTCATTAGTATTTGCTCTGAATGACTACTGATTTCTAGCTGTTTCCTATAATGGGCCTTCTTTTCTACTTGTGGGACTTCACCACATTTAGAAGCAACTTTATGCACTCTTCTCTGAACTTGCGAAGCTACATAAAGTTGTCTTTCAACTGTTTTACAGTTGAATACTACTTTTCAGTGAACTCTGGTGGTTTCAAACACTGGTTTCATGTGAACTAACTCTATTTCAAGGATTTCTGCAGTGTACAACATCCTTTCTAGACTAGAGACTTACATTTTGATGTCTTTTACACTTGTTCTCTCACTATTCTGTGATATTCATTAGTATTTGCTCTGAATGACTACTGATTTCTATCTGTTTTCTATAATGGGCCTTCTCCTCTACTTGTGGGACTTCACCACATGTAGAAGCAACTTTATACACTCTTCTCTGAACTTGCGAAGCTATATACACTTGTCTTTCAACTGTTTTACAGTTTAATACTACTTTTCAGTGAATTCAAGTGGGTTGAAACACTTGTTTCTTGTGAAGTAACTCTATTTCAAGGATTTCTGCAGTGTACAACATCCTTTCTAGACTAGGGACTTACATTTTGATGTCTTTTACAATTGTTCTCTCACTATTCTGTGATATTCATTAGTATTTGCTCTGAATGACTACTGATTTCTTGTAGTGTCCTATAATGGGCCTTTGCTCTACTTGTGAGACTTCAACTCATGTAGAAACAACTTTATACACTCTTCTCAGAACTTGAGAAGCTATATACACTTGTCTTTCAACTGTTTTACAGTTGAATACTACTTTTCAGTGAATTCTGGTGGTATAAAACACTGGTTTCATGTGAACTAACTCTATTTCAAGGATTTCTGCAGTGTACAACATCCTTTCTAGACTAGAGACTTTCATTTTGATGTGCTTTCCACTTATTCTATCATAAGTCTGTGATATTCATTAGTATTTGCTCTGAATTACTACTGCTTTCTTTCAGTGTCCAATAATGAGCCTTCTTTTCTACTTGTGGGACTTCACCACATGTAGAAGCAACTTTATACACTCTTCTCTGAACTTGCGAAGCTATATACACTTGTCTTTCAACTGTTTTACACTGGAATACTTCTTTTCAGTGAATTCCAGCGGGTTGAAACACTTGTTTCTGGTGAAGTAAGTCTATTTCAAGGATTTCTGTAGTGTATAACACCCTTTCTAGACTAGAAACTTACATTTTGATGTCTTTTCCACTTGTTCTCTCATAAGTCTGTGATATTCATTAGTATTTGCTCAGAATTACTACTGATTTCTAGCTGTTTCCTATAATGGGCCTTCTCCTATACTTGTGGGACTTCACCACATGTAGGAACAACTTTATACACTCTTCTCAGAACTTGAGAAGCTATATACACTTGTCTTTCAACTGTTTTACAGTTGAATACTAATTTTCAGTGAACTCTGGTGGTTTCAAACACTGGTTTCATGTGAACTAACTCTATTTCAAAGATTTCTGCAGTATACAACATCCTGCCTAGACTAGAGACTTACATTTTGATGTCGTTTACACTTGTTCTCTCACTATTCTGTGATATTCATTAGTATTTGCTCAGAATTACTACTGATTTCTAGCTGTTTCCTATAATGGGCCTTCTTTTCTACTTGTGGGACTTCACCACATGTAGAAGCAACTTTATACACTCGTCTCTGATCTTGCGAAGCTACATAAACTTGTCTTTCAACTGTTTTACAATTGAATACTACTTTTCAGTGAACTCTGGTGGTTTCAAACACTGGTTTCATGTGAACTAACTCTATTTCAAGGATTTCTGCAGTGTACAACATCCTTTCTAGACTAGAGACTTTCATTTTGATGTTCTTTCCACTTGTTCTAACATAAGTCTGTGATATTCATTAGTATTTGCTCAGAATTACTACTGATTTGTAGCTGTTTACTATAATGGTCCTTCTTTTATACTTGTGGGACTTCAGCACATGTAGAAACAAATTAATACACTCTTCTCTGAAATTCAGAAGCTACATAAACTTGTCTTTCAACTGTTTTACAGTTGAATACTACTTTTCAGTGAATTCAAGTGGGTTGAAACACTTGTTTCTTGTGAAGTAACTCTATTTCAAGGATTTCTGTAGTGTATAACATCCTTTCCAGACTAGAAACTTACATTTTGATGTCTTTTCCACTTGTTCTCTCATAAGTCTGTGATATTCATTTGTATTTGCTCAGAATTACTACTGATTTCTAGCTGTTTCCTCTAATGGGCCTTCTCCTCTACTTGTGGGACTTCACCACATGTAGAAACAACTTTATACACTCTTCTCAGAACTTGAGAAGCTATATACACTTGTCTTTCAACTGTTTTACAGTTGAATACTACTTTTCAGTGAACTCTGGTGATTTCAAACACTGGTTTCATGTGAACTAACTCTATTTCAAGGATTTCTGCAGTGTACAACATCCTTTCCATACTAGAGACTTACATTTTGATTTCTTTTACACTTGTTCTCTCACGCTTCTGTGATATTCATTAATATTTGCTCTGAATGACTACTGATTTCTTGTAGTGTCCTATAATGGGCCTTCTGCTCTACTTGTGAGACTTCACCTCATGTAGAAACAACTTTATACACTCTTCTCTGAACTTGCGAAGCTATATAAACTTGTCTTTCAACCGTTTTACAGTTGAATACTACTTATCAGTGAATTCTGGTGGTTTCAAACACTGGTTTCATGTGAACTAACTCTATTTCAAGGATTTCTACAGTGTACAACATCCTTTCTACACTAGAAACTTCATTTTGATGTGCTTTCCACTTGTTCTCTCATAAGTCTGTGATATTCATTAGTATTTGCTCTGAATTACTACTGCTTTCTTGCAGTGTCCTATAATGAGCCTTCTTTTCTACTTGTGGGACTTCAACACATGTAGAAGCCACTTTATACACTCTTCTCTGAACTTGCGAAGCTACATAAACTTGTCTTTCAACTGTTTTACAGTTGAATACTACTTTTCAGTAAATTCTAGTGGGTTGAAACACTTGTTTCTGGTGAAGTAACTCTATTTCAAGGATTTCCGAAGTGTATAACATCCTTTCTAGACTAGAAACTTACATTTTGATGTCTTTTCCACTCCTTCTCTCATAAGTCTGTGATATTCATTAGTATTTCCTCAGAATGACTACTGATTTCTAGCTGTTTCCTATAATGGGCCTTCTTTTCTACCTGTGGGACTTCACCACATGTAGAAGCAAATTTATACACTCTTCTCTGAACTTGCGAAGCTATATACACTTGTCTTTCAACTGTTTTACAGTTTAATACTACTTTTCAGTGAACTCTGGTGGTTTCAAACACGGGTTTCATGTGAACTAACTCTATTTCAAGGATTTCTGCAGTGTACAACATCCTTTCCAGACTAGAGACTTACATTTTTATGTCTTTTACACTTGTTCTCTCACTATTCTGTGAGATTCATTAGTATTTGCTCTGAATGACTACTGATTTCTTGTAGTGTCCTATAATGGGCCTTCTGCTCTACTTGTGAGACTTCACCTCATGTACAAACAACTTTATACACTCTTCCCAGAACTTGAGAAGCTATATACACTTGTCTTTCAACTGTTTTACAGTTGAATACTACTTTTCAGTGAACTCTGGTGGTTTCAAACACTGGTTTCATGTGAACTAACTCTATTTCAAGGATTTCTGCAGTGTACAAAATCCTTTCTAGACTAGAGACTTACATTTTCATGTCTTTTACACTTGTTCTCTCATAAGTCTGTGATATTCATTAGTATTTCCTCAGAATTACTACTGATTTCTAGCTGTTTCCTCTAATGGGCCTTCTCCTCTACTTGTGGGACTTCACCACATGTAGAAGCAACTTGATACACTCTTCTCTGAACTTGCGAAGCCATATACACTTGTCTTTCAACTGTTTTACAGTTTAATACTACTTTTCAGTGAACTCTGGTGGTTTCAAACACTGGTTTCATGTGAACTAACTCTATTTCAAAGATTTCTGCAGTGTAAAACATCCTGTCTAGACTAGAGACTTACATTTTGATGTCTTTTACACTTGTTCTCTCACTATTCTGTGAGATTCATTAGTATTTGCTCTGAATGACTACTGATTTCTAGCTGTTTCCTATAATGGGCCTTCTCCTGTACTTGTGCAACGTCACCGCATGTAGAAGCAACTTTATACACTCTTCTCTGAACTTGCGAAGCTATATACACTTCTCTTTCAACTGTTTTACAGTTGAATACTACTTTTCAGTGAACTCTGGTGGTTTCAAACACTGGTTTCATGTGAACTAACTCTATTTCAAAGATTTCTGCAGTGTAAAACATCCTGTCTAGACTAGAGACTTACATTTTGATGTCTTTTACACTTGTTCTCTCACTATTCTGTGATATTCATTAGTATTTGCTCTGAATGACTACTGATTTCTAGCTGTTTCCTATAATGGGCTTTCTCCTCTACTTGTGGGACTTCACCACATGTAGAAGCAACTTTATACACTCTTCTCTGAACTTGCGAAGCTACATAAACTTGTCTTTCAACTTTTACAGTTGAATACTACTTTTCAGTGAACTCTGGTGGTTTCAAACACTGGTTTCATGTGAACTAACTCTATTTCAAGGATTTCTGTAGTGTACAACATCCTTTCTAGACTAGAAACTTACATTTTGATGTCTTTTCCACTAGTTCTCTCATAAGTCTGTGATATTCATTAGTATTTCCTCAGAATTACTACTGATTTCTACCTGTTTCCTATAATGGGCCTTCTCCTCAACTTGTGGGACTTCACCACATGTACAAACAAGTTTATACACTCTTCTCTGAACTTGCGAAGCTACATAAACTTGTCTTTCAACTCCTTTACAGTTGAATACTACTTTTCAGTGAATTCCAGTGGGTTGAAACACTTGTTTCTTGTGAAGTAACTCTATTTCAAGGATTTCTGTAATGTATAACATCCTTTCTAGACTAGAAACGTACATTTTGATGTCTTTTACACTTGCTCTCTCATAAGTCGGTGATATTCATTAGTATTTGCTCAGAATTACTACTGATTTCTAGCTGTTTCCTATAATGGGCCTTCTCCTCTACTTGTGGGACTTCACCACATGTAGAAACAACATTATACACTCTTCTCAGAACTTGAGAAGCTATATACACTTGTCTTTCAACTGTTTTACAGTTGAATACTACTTTTCAGTGAAATCTGGTGGTATAAAACACTGGTTTCATGTGAACTAACTCTATTTCAAGGATTTCTGCAGTGTACAATATCCTTTCTAGACTAGAGACTTACATTTTGATGTCTTTTACACTTGTTCTCTCACTATTCTGTGATATTCATTAGTATTTGCTCAGAATTACTACTGATTTCTAGCTGTTTCCTATAATGGGCCTTCTCCTCAACTTGTGGGACTTCACCACATGTACAAACAAGTTTATACACTCTTCTCTGAACTTGCGAAGCTACATAAACTTGTCTTTCAACTGTTTTACAGTTGAATACTACTTTTCAGTGAACTCTGGTGGTTTCAAACACTGGTTTCATGTGAACTAACTCTATTTCAAGGATTTCTGCAGTGTACAACTCCTTTCCAGACTAGAGACTTACATTTTGATGTCTTTTACACTTGTTCTCTCACTATTCTGTGAGATTCATTAGTATTTGCTCTGAATGACTACTGATTTCTAGCTGTTTCCTATAATGGGCCTTCTCCTGTACTTGTGGAACGTCACCGCATGTAGAAGCAACTTTATACACTCTTCTCTGAACTTGCGAAGCTATATACACTTGTCTTTCAACTGTTTTACAGTTGAATACTACTTTTCAGTGAACTCTGGTGGTTTCAAACACTGGTTTCATGTGAACTAACTCTATTTCAAAGATTTCTGCAGTGTAAAACATCCTGTCTAGACTAGAGACTTACATTTTGATGTCTTATACACTTGTTCTCTCACTATTCTGTGATATTCATTAGTATTTGCTCTGAATGACTACTGATTTCTAGCTGTTTCCTATAATGGGCTTTCTCCTCTACTTGTTGGACTTCACCACATGTAGAAGCAACTTTATACACTCTTCTCTGAACTTGCGAAGCTACATAAACTTGTCTTTCAACTTTTACAGTTGAATACTACTTTTCAGTGAACTCTGGTTGTTTCAAACACTGGTTTCATGTGAACTAACTCTATTTCAAGGATTTCTGTAGTGTACAACATCCTTTCTAGACTAGAAACTTACATTTTGATGTCTTTTCCACTAGTTCTCTCATAAGTCTGTGATATTCATTAGTATTTCCTCAGAATTACTACTGATTTCTACCTGTTTCCTATAATGGGCCTTCTCCTCAACTTGTGGGACTTCACCACATGTACAAACAAGTTTATACACTCTTCTCTGAACTTGCGAAGCTACATAAACTTGTCTTTCAACTCTTTTACAGTTGAATACTACTTTTCAGTGAATTCCAGTGGGTTGAAACACTTGTTTCTTGTGAAGTAACTCTATTTCAAGGATTTCTGTAGTGTATAACATCCTTTCTAGACTAGAAACATACATTTTGATGTGCTTTTCACTTGTTCTCTCATAAGTCTGTGATATTCATTAGTATTTGCTCTGAATTACTACTGCTTTCTTGCAGTGTCCTATAATGAGCCTTCTTTTCTACTTGTGGGACTTCACCACATGTAGAAGCCACTTTATACAGTCTTCTCTGAACTTGCGAAGCTACATAAACTTGTCTTTCAACTGTTTTACAGTTGAATACTACTTTTCAGTGAATTCCAGTGGGTTGAAACACTTGATTCTGGTGAAGTAACTCTATTTCAAGGATTTCTGTAGTGTATAACATCCTTTCTAGACTAGAAACTTACATTTTGATGTCTTTTCCACTTGTTCTCTCATAAGTCTGTGATATTCATTTGTATTTGCTCAGAATTACTACTGATTTCTAGCTGTTTCCTCTAATGGGCCTTCTCCTCTACTTGTGGGACTTCACCACATGTAGAAACAACTTTATACACTCTTCTCAGAACTTGAGAAGCTATATACACTTGTCTTTCAACTGTTTTACAGTTGAATACTACTTTTCAGTGAACTCTGGTGATTTCAAACACTGGTTTCATGTGAACTAACTCTATTTCAAGGATTTCTGCAGTGTACAACATCCTTTCCATACTAGAGACTTACATTTTGATTTCTTTTACACTTGTTCTCTCACGCTTCTGTGATATTCATTAGTATTTGCTCTGAATGACTACTGATTTCTTGTAGTGTCCTATAATGGGCCTTCTGCTCTACTTGTGAGACTTCACCTCATGTAGAAACAACTTTATACACTCTTCTCTGAACTTGCGAAGCTATATAAACTTGTCTTTCAACCGTTTTACAGTTGAATACTACTTATCAGTGAATTCTGGTGGTTTCAAACACTGGTTTCATGTGAACTAACTCTATTTCAAGGATTTCTACAGTGTACAACATCCTTTCTACACTAGAAACTTCATTTTGATGTGCTTTCCACTTGTTCTCTCATAAGTCTGTGATATTCATTAGTATTTGCTCTGAATTACTACTGCTTTCTTGCAGTGTCCTATAATGAGCCTTCTTTTCTACTTGTGGGACTTCAACACATGTAGAAGCCACTTTATACACTCTTCTCTGAACTTGCGAAGCTACATAAACTTGTCTTTCAACTGTTTTACAGTTGAATACTACTTTTCAGTAAATTCTAGTGGGTTGAAACACTTGTTTCTGGTGAAGTAACTCTATTTCAAGGATTTCCGAAGTGTATAACATCCTTTCTAGACTAGAAACTTACATTTTGATGTCTTTTCCACTCCTTCTCTCATAAGTCTGTGATATTCATTAGTATTTCCTCAGAATGACTACTGATTTCTAGCTGTTTCCTATAATGGGCCTTCTTTTCTACCTGTGGGACTTCACCACATGTAGAAGCAAATTTATACACTCTTCTCTGAACTTGCGAAGCTATATACACTTGTCTTTCAACTGTTTTACAGTTTAATACTACTTTTCAGTGAACTCTGGTGGTTTCAAACACGGGTTTCATGTGAACTAACTCTATTTCAAGGATTTCTGCAGTGTACAACATCCTTTCCAGACTAGAGACTTACATTTTTATGTCTTTTACACTTGTTCTCTCACTATTCTGTGAGATTCATTAGTATTTGCTCTGAATGACTACTGATTTCTTGTAGTGTCCTATAATGGGCCTTCTGCTCTACTTGTGAGACTTCACCTCATGTACAAACAACTTTATACACTCTTCCCAGAACTTGAGAAGCTATATACACTTGTCTTTCAACTGTTTTACAGTTGAATACTACTTCTCAGTGAATTCTGGTGGTTTCAAACACTGGTTTCATGTGAACTAACTCTATTTCAAGGATTTCTACAGTGTACAACATCCTTTCTACACTAGAAACTTACATTTTGATGTCTTTTCCACTTATTCTCTCATAAGTCTGTGATATTCATTAGTATTTGCTCAGATTTACTACTGATTTCTAGCTGTTTCCTATAATGGGCCTTCTCCTCTACTTGTGGAACTTCACCACATGTAGAAGCAACTTTATACACTCTTCTCTGAACTTGCGAAGCTATATACACTTGTCTTTCAACTGTTTTACAGTTGAATACTACTTTTCAGTGAACTCTGGTGGTTTCAAACACTGGTTTCATGTGAACTAACTCTATTTCAAGGATTTCTGCAGTGTACAAAATCCTTTCTAGACTAGAGACTTACATTTTGATGTCTTTTACACTTGTTCTCTCATAAGTCTGTGATATTCATTAGTATTTCCTCAGAATTACTACTGATTTCTAGCTGTTTCCTCTAATGGGCCTTCTCCTCTACTTGTGGGACTTCACCACATGTAGAAGCAACTTGATACACTCTTCTCTGAACTTGCGAAGCCATATACACTTGTCTTTCAACTGTTTTACAGTTTAATACTACTTTTCAGTGAACTCTGGTGGTTTCAAACACTGGTTTCATGTGAACTAACTCTATTTCAAAGATTTCTGCAGTGTACAACATCCTGCCTAGACCAGAGACTTACATTTTGATGTCTTTTACACTTGTTCTCTCACTATTCTGTGATATTCATTAGTATTTGCTCTGAATGACTACTGATTTCTAGCTGTTTCCTATAATGGGCCTTCTTTTCTACTTGTGGGACTTCACCACATTTAGAAGCAACTTTATGCACTCTTCTCTTAACTTGCGAAGCTACATAAAGTTGTCTTTCAACTGTTTTACAGTTGAATACTACTTTTCAGTGAACTCTGGTGGTTTCAAACACTGGTTTCATGTGAACTAACTCTATTTCAAGGATTTCTGCAGTGTACAACATCCTTTCTAGACTAGAGACTTACATTTTGATGTCTTTTACACTTGTTCTCTCACTATTCTGTGATATTCATTAGTATTTGCTCTGAATGACTACTGATTTCTATCTGTTTTCTATAATGGGCCTTCTCCTCTACTTGTGGGACTTCACCACATGTAGAAGCAACTTTATACACTCTTCTCTGAACTTGCGAAGCTATATACACTTGTCTTTCAACTGTTTTACAGTTTAATACTACTTTTCAGTGAACTCTGGTGGTTTCAAACACTGGTTTCATGTGAACTAACTCTATTTCAAGGATTTCTACAGTGTACAACATCCTTTCTAGACTAGAGACTTACATTTTGATGTCTTTTACACTTGTTCTCTCAATATTCTGTGATATTCATTAGTATTTGCTCTGAATTACTACTGCTTTCTTTCAGTGTCCAATACTGAGCCTTCTTTTCTACTTGTGGGACTTCACCACATGTAGAAGCAACTTTATACACTCTTCTCTGTACTTGCGAAGCTACATAAACTTGTCTTTCAACAGTTTTACACTGGAATACTTCTTTTCAGTGAATTCCAGTGGGTTGAAACACTTGTTTCTTGTGAAGTAACTCTATTTCAAGGATTTCTGTAGTGTATAACATCCTTTCCAGACTAGAAACTTACATTTTGATGTCTTTTCCACTTGTTCTCTCATAAGTCTGTGATATTCATTAGTATTTGCTCAGAATTACTACTGATTTGTAGCTGTTTACTATAATGGTCCTTCTTTTATACTTGTGGGACTTCAGCACATGTAGAAACAAATTAATACACTCTTCTCTGAAATTGAGAAGCTACATAAACTTGTCTTTCAACTGTTTTACAGTTGAATACTACTTTTCAGTGAATTCAAGTGGGTTGAAACACTGGTTTCATGTGAACTAACTCTATTTCAAGGATTTCTGCAGTGTACAACATCCTTTCTAGACTAGGGACTTACATTTTGATGTCTTTTACAATTGTTCTCTCACTATTCTGTGATATTCATTAGTATTTGCTCTGAATGACTACTGATTTCTTGTAGTGTCCTATAATGGGCCTTTGCTCTACTTGTGAGACTTCAACTCATGTAGAAACAACTTTATACACTCTTCTCAGAACTTGAGAAGCTATATACACTTGTCTTTCAACTGTTTTACAGTTGAATACTACTTTTCAGTGAATTCTGGTGGTATAAAACACTGGTTTCATGTGAACTAACTCTATTTCAAGGATTTCTGCAGTGTACAACATCCTTTCTAGACTAGAGACTTTCATTTTGATGTGCTTTCCACTTATTCTATCATAAGTCTGTGATATTCATTAGTATTTGCTCTGAATTACTACTGCTTTCTTTCAGTGTCCAATAATGAGCCTTCTTTTCTACTTGTGGGACTTCACCACATGTAGAAGCAACTTTATACACTCTTCTCTGAACTTGCGAAGCTATATACACTTGTCTTTCAACTGTTTTACACTGGAATACTTCTTTTCAGTGAATTCCAGCGGGTTGAAACACTTGTTTCTGGTGAAGTAAGTCTATTTCAAGGATTTCTGTAGTGTATAACACCCTTTCTAGACTAGAAACTTACATTTTGATGTCTTTTCCACTTGTTCTCTCATAAGTCTGTGATATTCATTAGTATTTGCTCAGAATTACTACTGATTTCTAGCTGTTTCCTATAATGGGCCTTCTCCTATACTTGTGGGACTTCACCACATGTAGGAACAACTTTATACACTCTTCTCAGAACTTGAGAAGCTATATACACTTGTCTTTCAACTGTTTTACAGTTGAATACTAATTTTCAGTGAACTCTGGTGGTTTCAAACACTGGTTTCATGTGAACTAACTCTATTTCAAAGATTTCTGCAGTATACAACATCCTGCCTAGACTAGAGACTTACATTTTGATGTCGTTTACACTTGTTCTCTCACAATTCTGTGATATTCATTAGTATTTGCTCAGAATTACTACAGATTTCTAGCTGTTTCCTATAATGGGCCTTCTTTTCTACTTGTGGCACTTCACCACATGTAGAAGCAACTTTATACACTCGTCTCTGATCTTGCGAAGCTACATAAACTTGTCTTTCAACTGTTTTACAATTGAATACTACTTTTCAGTGAACTCTGGTGGTTTCAAACACTGGTTTCATGTGAACTAACTCTATTTCAAGGATTTCTGCAGTGTACAACATCCTTTCTAGACTAGAGACTTTCATTTTGATGTTCTTTCCACTTGTTCTAACATAAGTCTGTGATATTCATTAGTATTTGCTCTGAATTACTACTGCTTTCTTTCAGTGTCCAATAATGGGCCTTCTTTTCTACTTGTGGGACTTCACCACATGTACAAACATCTTTATACACTCTTCTCTGAACTTGCGAAGCTACATAAACTTGTCTTTCAACAGTTTTACACTGGAATACTTCTTTTCAGTGAATTCCAGTGGGTTGAAACACTTGTTTCTTGTGAAGTAACTCTATTTCAAGGATTTCGGTAGTGTATAACATCCTTTCCAGACTAGAAACTTACATTTTGATGTCTTTTCCACTTGTTCTCTCATAAGTCTGTGATATTCATTAGTATTTGCTCAGAATTACTACTGATTTGTAGCTGTTTACTATAATGGTCCTTCTTTTATACTTGTGGGACTTCAGCACATGTAGAAACAAATTAATACACTCTTCTCTGAAATTCAGAAGCTACATAAACTTGTCTTTCAACTGTTTTACAGTTGAATACTACTTTTCAGTGAATTCAAGTGGGTTGAAACACTTGTTTCTTGTGAAGTAACTCTATTTCAAGGATTTCTGTAGTGTATAACATCCTTTCCAGACTAGAAACTTACATTTTGATGTCTTTTCCACTTGTTCTCTCATAAGTCTATGATATCCATGAGTATTTGCTCAGAATTACTACTGATTTGTAGTTGTTTACTATAATGGTCCTTCTTTTATACTTGTGGGACTTCACCTCATGTAGAAGCAACTTTATACACTCTTCTCTGAACTTGCGATGCTACATAAACTTGTCTTTCAACTGTTTTACAGTTGAATACTAATTTTCAGTGAACTCTGGTGGTTTCAAACACTGGTTTCATGTGAACTAACTCTATTTCAAGGATTTCTGCAGTGTACAACATCCTTTCTAGACTAGAGACTTACATTATGATGTCTTTTACAATTGTTCTCTCACTATTCTGTGATATTCATTAGTATTTCCTCTGAATGACTACTGATTTCTTGTAGTGTCCTATAATGGGCCTTTGCTCTACTTGTGAGACTTCAACTCATGTAGAAACAACTTTATACACTC
Organism: Cnephaeus nilssonii; assembly: GCF_951640355.1. NCBI lineage: Eukaryota > Metazoa > Chordata > Mammalia > Chiroptera > Vespertilionidae > Cnephaeus > Cnephaeus nilssonii. The sequence continues at coordinate 61,955 of NW_027645413.1, read as the reverse complement.
TTCTCAGAACTTGAGAAGCTATATACACTTGTCTTTCAACTGTTTTACAGTTGAATACTAATTTTCAGTGAACTCTGGTGGTTTCAAACACTGGTTTCATGTGAACTAACTCTATTTCAAAGATTTCTGCAGTATACAACATCCTGCCTAGACCAGAGACTTACATTTTGACGTCGTTTACACTTGTTCTCTCACTATTCTGTGATATTCATTAGTATTTGCTCAGAATTACTACTGATTTCTAGCTGTTTCCTATAATGGGCCTTCTTTTCTACTTGTGGGACTTTACCACATGTAGAAGCAACTTTATACACTGGTCTCTGAACTTGCGAAGCTACATAAACTTGTCTTTCAACTGTTTTACAATTGAGTACTACTTTTCAGTGAACTCTGGTGGTTTCAAACACTGGTTTCATGTGAACTAACTCTATTTCAAGGATTTCTGCAGTGTACAAAATCCTTTCTAGACTAGAGACTTACATTTTGATGTCTTTTACACTTGTTCTCTCATAAGTCTGTGATATTCATTAGTATTTCCTCAGAATTACTACTGATTTCTAGCTGTTTCCTCTAATGGGCCTTCTCCTCTACTTGTGGGACTTCACCACATGTAGAAGCAACTTGATACACTCTTCTCTGAACTTGCGAAGCCATATACACTTGTCTTTCAACTGTTTTACAGTTTAATACTACTTTTCAGTGAACTCTGGTGGTTTCAAACACTGGTTTCATGTGAACTAACTCTATTTCAAAGATTTCTGCAGTGTACAACATCCTGCCTAGACCAGAGACTTACATTTTGATGTCTTTTACACTTGTTCTCTCACTATTCTGTGATATTCATTAGTATTTGCTCTGAATGACTACTGATTTCTAGCTGTTTCCTATAATGGGCCTTCTTTTCTACTTGTGGGACTTCACCACATTTAGAAGCAACTTTATGCACTCTTCTCTGAACTTGCGAAGCTACATAAAGTTGTCTTTCAACTGTTTTACAGTTGAATACTACTTTTCAGTGAACTCTGGTGGTTTCAAACACTGGTTTCATGTGAACTAACTCTATTTCAAGGATTTCTGCAGTGTACAACATCCTTTCTAGACTAGAGACTTACATTTTGATGTCTTTTACACTTGTTCTCTCACTATTCTGTGATATTCATTAGTATTTGCTCTGAATGACTACTGATTTCTATCTGTTTTCTATAATGGGCCTTCTCCTCTACTTGTGGGACTTCACCACATGTAGAAGCAACTTTATACACTCTTCTCTGAACTTGCGAAGCTATATACACTTGTCTTTCAACTGTTTTACAGTTTAATACTACTTTTCAGTGAACTCTGGTGGTTTCAAACACTGGTTTCATGTGAACTAACTCTATTTCAAGGATTTCTACAGTGTACAACATCCTTTCTAGACTAGAGACTTACATTTTGATGTCTTTTACACTTGTTCTCTCAATATTCTGTGATATTCATTAGTATTTGCTCTGAATTACTACTGCTTTCTTTCAGTGTCCAATACTGAGCCTTCTTTTCTACTTGTGGGACTTCACCACATGTAGAAGCAACTTTATACACTCTTCTCTGTACTTGCGAAGCTACATAAACTTGTCTTTCAACAGTTTTACACTGGAATACTTCTTTTCAGTGAATTCCAGTGGGTTGAAACACTTGTTTCTTGTGAAGTAACTCTATTTCAAGGATTTCTGTAGTGTATAACATCCTTTCCAGACTAGAAACTTACATTTTGATGTCTTTTCCACTTGTTCTCTCATAAGTCTGTGATATTCATTAGTATTTGCTCAGAATTACTACTGATTTGTAGCTGTTTACTATAATGGTCCTTCTTTTATACTTGTGGGACTTCAGCACATGTAGAAACAAATTAATACACTCTTCTCTGAAATTGAGAAGCTACATAAACTTGTCTTTCAACTGTTTTACAGTTGAATACTACTTTTCAGTGAATTCAAGTGGGTTGAAACACTGGTTTCATGTGAACTAACTCTATTTCAAGGATTTCTGCAGTGTACAACATCCTTTCTAGACTAGGGACTTACATTTTGATGTCTTTTACAATTGTTCTCTCACTATTCTGTGATATTCATTAGTATTTGCTCTGAATGACTACTGATTTCTTGTAGTGTCCTATAATGGGCCTTTGCTCTACTTGTGAGACTTCAACTCATGTAGAAACAACTTTATACACTCTTCTCAGAACTTGAGAAGCTATATACACTTGTCTTTCAACTGTTTTACAGTTGAATACTACTTTTCAGTGAATTCTGGTGGTATAAAACACTGGTTTCATGTGAACTAACTCTATTTCAAGGATTTCTGCAGTGTACAACATCCTTTCTAGACTAGAGACTTTCATTTTGATGTGCTTTCCACTTATTCTATCATAAGTCTGTGATATTCATTAGTATTTGCTCTGAATTACTACTGCTTTCTTTCAGTGTCCAATAATGAGCCTTCTTTTCTACTTGTGGGACTTCACCACATGTAGAAGCAACTTTATACACTCTTCTCTGAACTTGCGAAGCTATATACACTTGTCTTTCAACTGTTTTACACTGGAATACTTCTTTTCAGTGAATTCCAGCGGGTTGAAACACTTGTTTCTGGTGAAGTAAGTCTATTTCAAGGATTTCTGTAGTGTATAACACCCTTTCTAGACTAGAAACTTACATTTTGATGTCTTTTCCACTTGTTCTCTCATAAGTCTGTGATATTCATTAGTATTTGCTCAGAATTACTACTGATTTCTAGCTGTTTCCTATAATGGGCCTTCTCCTATACTTGTGGGACTTCACCACATGTAGGAACAACTTTATACACTCTTCTCAGAACTTGAGAAGCTATATACACTTGTCTTTCAACTGTTTTACAGTTGAATACTAATTTTCAGTGAACTCTGGTGGTTTCAAACACTGGTTTCATGTGAACTAACTCTATTTCAAAGATTTCTGCAGTATACAACATCCTGCCTAGACTAGAGACTTACATTTTGATGTCGTTTACACTTGTTCTCTCACTATTCTGTGATATTCATTAGTATTTGCTCAGAATTACTACTGATTTCTAGCTGTTTCCTATAATGGGCCTTCTTTTCTACTTGTGGGACTTCACCACATGTAGAAGCAACTTTATACACTCGTCTCTGATCTTGCGAAGCTACATAAACTTGTCTTTCAACTGTTTTACAATTGAATACTACTTTTCAGTGAACTCTGGTGGTTTCAAACACTGGTTTCATGTGAACTAACTCTATTTCAAGGATTTCTGCAGTGTACAACATCCTTTCTAGACTAGAGACTTTCATTTTGATGTTCTTTCCACTTGTTCTAACATAAGTCTGTGATATTCATTAGTATTTGCTCAGAATTACTACTGATTTGTAGCTGTTTACTATAATGGTCCTTCTTTTATACTTGTGGGACTTCAGCACATGTAGAAACAAATTAATACACTCTTCTCTGAAATTCAGAAGCTACATAAACTTGTCTTTCAACTGTTTTACAGTTGAATACTACTTTTCAGTGAATTCAAGTGGGTTGAAACACTTGTTTCTTGTGAAGTAACTCTATTTCAAGGATTTCTGTAGTGTATAACATCCTTTCCAGACTAGAAACTTACATTTTGATGTCTTTTCCACTTGTTCTCTCATAAGTCTATGATATCCATGAGTATTTGCTCAGAATTACTACTGATTTGTAGTTGTTTACTATAATGGTCCTTCTTTTATACTTGTGGGACTTCACCTCATGTAGAAGCAACTTTATACACTCTTCTCTGAACTTGCGATGCTACATAAACTTGTCTTTCAACTGTTTTACAGTTGAATACTAATTTTCAGTGAACTCTGGTGGTTTCAAACACTGGTTTCATGTGAACTAACTCTATTTCAAGGATTTCTGCAGTGTACAACATCCTTTCTAGACTAGAGACTTACATTATGATGTCTTTTACAATTGTTCTCTCACTATTCTGTGATATTCATTAGTATTTCCTCTGAATGACTACTGATTTCTTGTAGTGTCCTATAATGGGCCTTTGCTCTACTTGTGAGACTTCAACTCATGTAGAAACAACTTTATACACTCTTCTCAGAACTTGAGAAGCTATATACACTTGTCTTTCAACTGTTTTACAGTTGAATACTAATTTTCAGTGAACTCTGGTGGTTTCAAACACTGGTTTCATGTGAACTAACTCTATTTCAAAGATTTCTGCAGTATACAACATCCTGCCTAGACCAGAGACTTACATTTTGATGTCGTTTACACTTGTTCTCTCACTATTCTGTGATATTCATTAGTATTTGCTCAGAATTACTACTGATTTCTAGCTGTTTCCTATAATGGGCCTTCTTTTCTACTTGTGGGACTTTACCACATGTAGAAGCAACTTTATACACTGGTCTCTGAACTTGCGAAGCTACATAAACTTGTCTTTCAACTGTTTTACAATTGAATACTACTTTTCAGTGAACTCTGGTGGTTTCAAACACTGGTTTCATGTGAACTAACTCTATTTCAAGGATTTCTGCAGTGTACAACATCCTTTCTAGACTAGAGACTTTCATTTTGATGTGCTTTCCACTTGTTCTATCATAAGTCTGTGATATTCATTAGTATTTGCTCTGAATTACTACTGCTTTCTTTCAGTGTCCAATAATGGGCCTTCTTTTCTACTTGTGGGACTTCACCACATGTAGAAGCAACTTTATACACTCTTCTCTGAACTTGCGAAGCTACATAAACTTGTCTTTCAACAGTTTTACACTGGAATACTTCTTTTCAGTGAATTCCAGTGGGTTGAAACACTTGTTTCTTGTGAAGTAACTCTATTTCAAGGATTTCTGTAGTGTATAACACCCTTTCCAGACTAGAAACTTACATTTTGATGTCTTTTCCACTTGTTCTCTCATAAGTCTGTGATATTCATTAGTATTTGCTCTGAATGACTACTGATTTGTAGCTGTTTACTATAATGGTCCTTCTTTTCTACTTGTGGGACTTCACCACATGTAGAAGCAACTTTATACACTCTTCTCTGAACTTGCGAAGCTACATAAACTTGTCTTTCAACTGTTTTACAGTTGAATACTAATTTTCAGTGAACTCTGGTGGTTTCAAACACTGGTTTCATGTGAACTAACTCTATTTCAAGGATTTCTGCAGTGTACAACATCCTTTCTAGACTAGAGACTTATATTTTGATGTCTTTTACACTTGTTCTCTCACTATTCTGTGATATTCATTAGTATTTGCTCTGAATGACTACTGATTTCTTGTAGTGTCCTATAATGGGCCTTGGCTCTACTTGTGAGACTTCAACTCATGTAGAAACAACTTTATACACTCTTCTCAGAACTTGAGAAGCTATATACACTTGTCTTTCAACTGTTTTACAGTTGAATACTACTTTTCAGTGAATTCTGGTGGTATAAAACACTGGTTTCATGTGAACTAACTCTATTTCAAGGATTTCTGCAGTGTACAACATCCTTTCTAGACTAGAGACTTTCATTTTGATGTGCTTTCCACTTATTCTATCATAAGTCTGTGATATTCATTAGTATTTGCTCTAAATTACTACTGCTTTCTTTCAGTGTCCAATAATGAGCCTTCTTTTCTACTTGTGGGACTTCACCACATGTAGAAGCAACTTTATACACTCTTCTCTGAAGTTGCGAAGCTACATAAACTTGTCTTTCAACAGTTTTACACTGGAATACTTCTTTTCAGTGAATTCCAGTGGGTTGAAACACTTGTTTCTTGTGAAGTAACTCTATTTCAAGGATTTCTGTAGTGTATAACATCCTTTCCAGACTAGAAACTTACATTTTGATGTCTTTTCCACTTGTTCTCTCATAAGTCTGTGATATTCATTAGAATTTGCTCAGAATTACTACTGATTTGTAGCTGTTTACTATAATGGTCCTTCTTTTATACTTGTGGGACTTCAGCACATGTAGAAACAAATTAATACACTCTTCTCTGAAATTCAGAAGCTACATAAACTTGTCTTTCAACTGTTTTACAGTTGAATACTACTTTTCAGTGAATTCAAGTGGGTTGAAACACTTGTTTCTTGTGAAGTAACTCTATTTCAAGGATTTCTGTAGTGTATAACATCCTTTCCAGACTAGAAACTTACATTTTGATGTCTTTTCCACTTGTTCTCTCATAAGTCTATGATATCCATGAGTATTTGCTCAGAATTACTACTGATTTGTAGTTGTTTACTATAATGGTCCTTCTTTTATACTTGTGGGACTTCACCTCATGTAGAAGCAACTTTATACACTCTTCTCTGAACTTGCGAAGCTACATAAACTTGTCTTTCAACTGTTTTACAGTTGAATACTAATTTTCAGTGAACTCTGGTGGTTTCAAACACTGGTTTCATGTGACCTAACTCTATTTCAAGGATTTCTGCAGTGTACAACATCCTTTCTAGACTAGAGACTTACATTATGATGTCTTTTACAATTGTTCTCTCACTATTCTGTGATATTCATTAGTATTTCCTCTGAATGACTACTGATTTCTTGTAGTGTCCTATAATGGGCCTTTGCTCTACTTGTGAGACTTCAACTCATGTAGAAACAACTTTATACACTCTTCTCAGAACTTGAGAAGCTATATACACTTGTCTTTCAACTGTTTTACAGTTGAATACTAATTTTCAGTGAACTCTGGTGGTTTCAAACACTGGTTTCATGTGACCTAACTCTATTTCAAGGATTTCTGCAGTGTACAACATCCTTTCTAGACTAGAGACTTATATTTTGATGTCTTTTACACTTGTTCTCTCACTATTCTGTGATATTCATTAGTATTTGCTCTGAATGACTACTGATTTCTAGCTTTTTCCTATATGGGCCTTCTCCTCTACTTGTGGGACTTCACCACATGTAGAAGCAACTTTATACACTCGTCTCTGAACTTGCGAAGCTACATAAACTTGTCTTTCAACTGTTTTACAGTTGAATACTACTTTTCAGTGAACCCTGGTGGTTTCAAACACTGGTTTCATGTGAACTAACTCTATTTCAAGGATTTCTGCAGTGTACAACATCCTTTCTAGACTAGAGACTTTCATTTTGATGTGCTTTCCACTTGTTCTCTCATAAGTCTGTGATATTCATTAGTATTTGCTCTGAATTACTACTGCTTTCTTGCAGTGTCCAATAATGAGCCTTCTTTTCTACTTGTGGGACTTCACCACATGTAGAAGCAACTTTATACACTCTTCTCTGAACTTGCGAAGCTACGTAAACTTGTCTTTCAACTGTTTTACACTGGAATACTTCTTTTCAGTGAATTCCAGTGGGTTGAAACACTTGTTTCTTGTGAAGTAACTCTATTTCAAGGATTTCTGTAGTGTATAACATCCTTTCTAGACTAGAAACTTACATTTTGATGTCTTTTCCACTTGTTCTCTCATAAGTCTGTGATATTCATTAGTATTTGCTCAGAATTACTACTGATTTCTAGCTGTTTCCTATAATGGACCTTCTCCTCTACTTGTGGGACTTCACCACATGTAGAAGCAACTTTATACACTCTTTTCCGAACTTGCGAGGCTACATAAACTTGTCTTTCAACTGTTTTACAGTTGATTACTACTTTTCAGTGTATTCTAGTCAGTTGAAACACTTGCTTCTGGTGACGTAACTCTATTTCAAGTATTTCCATAGTGTATAACATCCTTTCTAGACTAGAAACTTACATTTTGATGTCTTTTCCACTCGTTCTCTCACTATTCTGTGATATTCATTAGTATTTGCTCTGAATGACTACTGATTTCTAGCTGTTTCCTATAATGGGCCTTCTTTTCTACTTGAGGGACTTCACCACATGTAGAAGCAAATTTATACACTCTTCTCTGAACTTGCGAAGCTACATAAACTTGTCTTTCAACTGTTTTACAGTTGAATACTACTTTTCAGTGAATTCTGGTGGTTTCAAACACTGGTTTCATGTGAAATAACTCTATTTAAAGGAATTCTACAGTGTACAACATCCTTTCTAGAGTAGGGACTTACATTTTGATGTCTCTTACACTTGTTCTCTCACTATTCTGTGATATTCATTAGTATTGGCTCAGAATGACTACTGATTTTTAGCTGTTTCCTATAATGTGCCTTCTCCTCTACTTGTGGGACTTCACCACATGTAGAAACAACTTTATACACTCTTCTCTGAACTTGAGAAGCTATATACCCTTGTCTTTCAACTGTTTTACAGTTGAATACTACGTTTCAGTGAACTCTTGTGGTTTCAAACACTGGTTTCATGTGAACTAACTCTATTTCAAGGATTACTGCAGTGTACAACATCCTTTCTAGACTAGAGACTTACATTTTGATGTCTTTTACAGTTGTTCTCTCACTATTCTGTGATATTCATTAGTATTTGCTCAGAATTACTACTGATTTCTAGCTGTTTCCTATAATGGGCCTTCTTTTCTACTTGTGGGACTTCACCACATGTAGAAGCAACTTTATACACTCTTCTCTGAAATTTCGGAGCTACATATAGTTGTCTTTCAACTGTTTTACAGTTGAATACTACTTATCAGTGAATTCTAGTGGGTTGAAACACTTGTTTCTTGTGAAGTAATTCTATTTCAAGGATTTCTGTAGTGTATAACATCCTTTCTAGACTAGAAACTTACATTTTGATGTCTTTTCTACTTATTCTCTCATAAGTCTGTGATATTCATTAGTATTTGCTCAGAATTACTACTGATTTCTAGCTGTTTCCTATAATGGGCCTTCTCCTCTACTTGTGGGACTTCACCACATGTAGAAACAGCTTTATACACTCTTCTCTGAACTTGAGAAGCTATATACACTTGTCTTTCAACTGTTTTACAGTTGAATACTACTTTTCAGTGAACTCTGGTGGTTTCAAACACTGGTTTCATGTGAACTAACTCTATTTCAAGGATTTCTGCAGTGTACAACATCCTTTCTAGACTAGAGACTTACATTTTGATGTCTTTTACACTTGTTCTCTAACTATTCTGTGATATTCATTAGTATTTGCTTTGAATGACTACTGATTTCTAGCTGTTTCCTATAATGGCCTTCTCCTCTACTTGTGGGACTTCACCACATGTACAAACATCTTTATACGCTCTTCTCTGAACTTAACAAGCTATATACACTTGTCTCTCAACTGTTTTACAGTTGAGTAGTACTTTTCAGTGAATTCTAGTGGTTGCAAGCACTGGTTTCATGTGAAGTAACTCTATTTCAAGGATTTCCACAGTGTACAACATCATTTCTAGACTTGAGACTTACACTTAAATGTCTTTTTCACTTGTTCTCTCACAAATCTGTGATATTCATTAGTATTTGCTCTGAATTACTGCTGCTTTCTTGCAGTGTACTATAATGGGCCTTCTGCTCTACTTGTGGGACTTCACCAAATGTTGAAACAACTTTATACACTCTTCTCTGAACTTGAGAAGCTATATACACTTGTCTCTCAACTGTTTTACAGTTGAATGTTACTTTTCAATGAATTCTAGTGGTTTGAAACACGGGTTTCATGTGCACTAACTCTACTTCAGGGATTTCTACAATGTACAACATCATTTCTAGACTAGAGACTTACATTTTCGTGTCTTATTCACTTGTTCTCTGACAATTATGTGATATTCATTAGTATTTGCTCTGAATTACTACTGCTTTCTTGCAGTGTCCTATAATGGGCCTTCTGCTCTTCTTGTGGGACTTCACCACAAGTAGAAACAACTTTATACACTCTTCTTCTCTGAACTTGAGAAGCTATATACACTTGTCTCTCAACTGTTTTACAGTTGAATGTTACTTTTCAGTGAATTCTAGTGGTTTGAAACACGGGTTTCAGGTGCACTAACTCTACTTCAGGGATTTCTACAGTGTACAACATCATTTCTAGACTGGAGACTTACACTTTCATGTCTTTTTCACTTGTTCTCTCACAATTCTGTTATATTCATTAATATTTGCTCTGAATTACTACTGCTTTCTTGCAGTGTCCTATAATGGGCCTTCTGCTCTACTTGTGGGACTTCACCACATGTAGAAACAACTTTATACACTCTTATCTGAACTTGAGAAGCTATATACACTTGTTTCCCAACTGTTTTACAGTTGAATGCTCCCTTTAAGTGAATTCTAGTGGTTTCAAACACTGATTTCATGTGCACTTGCTCTATTTCAAGGATTTCTACAGTGTAGAACATCGTTTCTAGACTAGAGACTTAAATTTTGATGTCTTTTCCACGTTTTGTCTCACAATTCTGTGATATTAATTAGTATTTGCTCTGAAATACTACTGCTTTCTTGCACTGTACTATAATGGGCCTTCTGCTCTACTTGTGGTACTTCACCACATGTACAAACAATTTTATACACTCTTCTCTGAACTTAAAAAGCTATATACACTTGTCTCTCAACTGTTTTATAGTTGAGTACTACTTTTCAGTGTATTCTAATGGTTGCAAACACTGGTTTCATGTGAACTAACTCTAGATCAAGGATTTCTGCAGTGTACAACATCCTTTCTAGACTAGAGACTTACATTTTGATGTCTTTTACACTTGTTCTCTCACAATTCTGAGATATTCATTAGTATTTGCTATGAATTACTACTGCTTTCTTGCAGTTTCCTATAATGGGCCTTCTGCGCTACTTGTGTGACTTCACCACATGTACAAACAACTTTATACACTATTCTCTGAACTTGAGAAGCTATATACACTTATCTCTCAACTCTTTTACAGTTGAATGCTACTTTTCATTGAATTCTGGTGGTTTCAAACACTGGTTTCATGTGCACTTGCTCTATTTCAAGTATTTCTGCAGTGTACAACATCCTTTCTAGACTAGAGACTTACATTTTGATGTCTTTTCCACTTGTTCTCTCACAATTCTGTTATATTCATTTTTATTTGCTATGAATTACTAGTGCTTTCTTGCAGTTTCCTATAATGGGCTTTCTGCTCTACTTGTGTGACTTCACCACATGTACAAACAACTTTATACACTCTTCTCTGAACTTAAAATTCTATATACACTTGTCTCTCAACTGTTTTCAAGTTGACTGCTACTTTTCAGTTTATTCTAGTGGTCGCAAACACTGGTTTCATGTGCACTTGCTCTATTTCAAGGATTTCTAGAGTGTAGAACATCCTTTCTAGACATGAGACTTTCATTTTGATGTCTTTTTCACTTGTTCTCTCACAATTCTGTTATATTCATTAGTATTTGCTCTGAATTACTACTGCTTTCTTGCAGTGTCCTATAATGGGCCTTCTGCTCTTCCTGTGGGACTTCACCACATGTAGAAACAACTTTATACACTCTTCTCTGAACTTGAGAAGCTATATACACTTGTCTCTCAACTGATTTACAGTTGAATGTTACTTTTCATTGAATTTTAGTGGTTTGAAACACTGGTTTCATGTGCACTAACTCTATTTCATGTATTTTCACAGTGTACAACATCATTTCTAGACTGGAGACTTACACTTTCATGTCTTTTTCACTTGTTCTCTCACAATTCTGTTATATTCATTATTATTTGCTCTGAAATACTACTGTTTCCTTGCACTGTCCTATAATGGGCCTTCTGCTCTACTTGTGGTACTTCACCACATGTACAAACAACTTTATACACTCTTCTCTGAACTTAAAAATCTATATACACTTGTCTCTCCACTGTTTTCAAGTTGACTGCTACTTTTCAGTTTATTCTAGTTGTCGCAAACACTGGTTTCATGTGCACTTGCTCTATTTCAAGGTATTCTACAGTGTAGAACATCCTTTCTAGACTTGAGATTTACATTTTGATGTCTTTTCCACGTGTTGTCTCACAATTATGTGATATTCATTAGTATTTGCTCTGAAATACTACTGCTTTCTTGCACTGTCCTATAATGGGCCTTCTGCTCTACTTGTGGGACTTCACCACATGTACAAACATCTTTATACACTCTTCTCTGAACTTAAAAAGGTATATACACTTGTCTCTCAACTGTTTTACCGTTGAGTACTACTTTTCAGTAAATTCTAGTGGTTGCAAGCACTGGTTTCATGTGAACTAACTCTATTTCAAGGATTTCTGCAGTGTACAACATCCTTTCTAGACTAGAGACTTACATTTTGATGTCTTTTCCACTTGTTCTCTCACAATTCTGTGATATTCATTAGTCTTTGCTCTGAATTACTACTGCTTTCTTGCAGTGTCCTCTAATGGGCCTTCTGCTCTACTTGTGGGACTTCAACACATATACAAAAAACTTTATACACTTTTGTCTGAACTTGAGAAGATATATACACTTGTCTTTCAACTGTTTTACAGTTGAATGCTACTTTTCAGTGAATGCTAGTGGTTTCAAACACTGGTTTCATGTGAACTAACTCTATTTCAAGGATTTCTGCAGTGTACAACATCCTTTCTAGACTAGACCCTTACATTTTGATGTCTTTTCTACTTGTTCTCTCACATTCTGTTATATTCATTATTATTTGCTCTGTATTACTACTGGTTTCTTGCAATGTCCTATAATATGCCTTCTGCTCTACTTATGAGACTTCACCACATGTACAAACAACCTTATACACTCTTCTCTGAACTTAAAAAGCTATATACACTTGTATCTCAACTATTTTACAGTTTAATGCTACTTTGTATTGAATTCTAGTGGTTTCTCAAGCTGCTTAAATGTCCTATTTGCTCTATTCGAGGTTTTCCCGCAATGTATGAAACACTTCCATTACTATATCCTAACATGGTGATGTATTTTCCTTTTATTAACTAACTCTTCTTTTCAATTCACAGCTATTTTGCCTTTAGTTCCTAGTCTTTCTTACAATGTCTTACAACTGGCTTTCAGCTGTAGTTACCGGACTTACCTGCATTGTACTACAAATTTCGACACTCTTCTCTGAAGTGGAGAAGCAATATAGACTTGTCTCCCAACTATGTTTTACAGTTTATTGTTAATTTTCAGTGAATATTGTGGTTTTAAAGACTGGTTTAATGTTTATTTGCTGTATTTCAAGGATTTCTGCAGTGTACAACATCCTTTCTATACAAGAGACATATATTATGATGTCTTTTCCACTTGTTCTCTCACAATTCTGTTATATTCATTATTATTTGCTCTGTATTACTACTGGATTCTTGCAGTGTCCTATAATTGGCCTTCTGCTATACTTATGAGACTTCACCATATGTACAAACAACTTTATACACTCTTCTCTGAACTTGAGAAGCTATATACACTTGTCTCTCAACTGTTTTAAATTGTAATGCTACTTTGTAGTGAATTCTAGAGTTTTCTAAAGCTGCTTAAATGTGCTACTTGCTCTATTCTAGGATTTCCCTCAATGTATGAAACACTTTCATTACTATATCCTAACATGGTGATCTCTTTTCCACTTGCTCTCTCACTATTCTGTTCAATTTACTGCTATTTTGCTCTTAGTTCCTAGTCTTTCTTACAATGTCTTACAACTGGCTTTCAGCTGTAGTTACCGGACTTACCTGTATTGTACAAACAACTTTCTACACTCTTCTCTGAAGTGTAGAAGCAATATAGACTTGACTCCCAACTATGTTTTACAGTTTAATGTTAATTTTCAGTGAATTATACTGGTTTTAAAGACTGGTTTAATGTGCCCATGCTGTATTTCAAGGATTTCTGCAGTGTATAACATCCTTTCTATACAATAGACTTATATTATGATGTCTTTTCCACTTGTTCTCTCACAATTCTGTTATATTCATTATTATTTGCTCTGTATTACTACTGGATTCTTGCAGTTTCCAATAATTGCCCTCTGCTCTACCTATGAGACTTCACCACATGCACAAACAACTTTATACATTCTTCTCTGAACTTGAGAAGCTATATACAATTGTCTCTCAACTGTTTTACAGTTTAATGCTACTTTGTCGCAAATTCTAGTGGTTTCTAAAGCTGCTTAAATGTGCTATTTGTGCTATTCTAGGATTTCCAGCAATGTATGAAACACTTTCATTACTATATCCTAACATTGAGATGTATTTTCCCTTTATTATCTAACTATTCTGTTCAATTTACAGCTATTTTGCTTTTAGTTCCTAGTGTTTCTTACAATGTCTTACAATTGGCTTTCTGCTGCAGTTACCGGACTTACCTACATGGTACAAACACCTTTCTACACTTTTCTCTGAAGTGGAGAAGCAATATACACTTGTCTCCCAAGGATGATTTACAGTTTAATGCTACTTTTCAGTGAATTCTAGTGGTTTCAAAGACCGGTTTAATGTACACTTTCTCTATTTCAAGGATTTCGGCAGTGTACAACATCCTTTCTAGACTATAGACTTACATTTTGATGTCTTTTCCACTTGACCTCTCATAATTCTGTTATATTCATTATTATTTGCTCTGTATTACTACTGGTTTCTTGCAGTGTCCTATAATGGGCCTTCTGCTCTACTTATGAGACTCCACCACAAGTACAAACAACTTTGTACACTCTTCTCTGAACTTTAGAAGCTATATACAATTGTCTCTCAAGTGTTTTACAGTTTAGTGGTACTTTGTAGTGAATTCTAGTGGTTTCTAAAGCTGCTTAAATGTGCTATTTGCACTATTCTAGGATTTCCCGCAATGTATGAAACACTTTCATTGCTATATCCTAACTTTGTCATGTATTTTCCCTTTATTCTCTACCTATTCTGTTCAATTTACAGTTATTTTGCCTTTAGTTCCTATTCTTTCTTACAATGTGCTACAATTGGCCTTCTCCTCTTCTTATGGGACTTCACCATATGTACAAACACCTTTATACACACTTCTTTGAATTTGAGAAGCTATATACACTTGTCTCTCAACTGTTTTACAGTTTAATGCTACTTTTCAAGGAATTCTAGAGGTTTCAAACACTCGTTTAATGTGTACTTTGCACTATTTAAAGGTTTTTCTGCAATGTACAAAGACCTTTTTATAGTATAGACTTATATTTTCTTGTCTTTTCCACTATTATTCTCAAAATTCTGTTATATTCACTAATATTTGCTCTGAATTACTAGTGGTTCCTTGCCGTGTCCTATAATTGGACTTCTGCTCTAATTATGGGACATCCCGACATGTACAAACAACTTTGTACACTCTTCTCTGAACTTGAGAAGCTTAATACACTTGTCTCTCAACTGTTTTACAGGTAAATGCTACTTTGAGTGAATTCTAGTGGTTTCCAAAGCTGCTTAAATGTGCTTACTGCTCTATTTCAAGGATATCCCGCATGTACGAAACACTTTCATTACTATACCCTAAAATTGTGATGTATTTTCCCTTTATTCTCTAACTATTCTGTTCAATTTACAGCTATTTTGCCTTTAGTTCCTAGTCTTTCTTCCAATGTCTTACAATTGGCTTTCTGCTGCAGTTACCGGACTTATCTACATTGTACAAACACCTTTCTACACTGTTCTCTGAAGTGAAGAAGCAATATACACGTGTCTCCCAAGTATGATTTACAGTTTAATGCTACTTTTCAGTGAATTCTAGTGGTTTCAAAGACCAGTTTAATATTTCAAGGTTTTAACCAGTGTACAACATCCTTTCTAGACTATAGACTTACATTTTGATGTCTTTTCTACTTGTTCTCTCACAATTCTGTTATATTCATTATTATTTGTTCTGAATTACTACTGGTTTCTTGCAGTGTCCTATAATTGGCCTTTTGCTCTACTTATGGGACTTCACCACATGTACAAACAACTTTATACACTTTTCTGTGAACTGGAGAAGCTATATACACTTGTCTCTCAACTGTTTCCCAGTTTAATGCTACTTTGCAGTTAATTGTAGTGGTTTCTAAAGCTGCTTAAATCTGCTCTTTGCTCCATTTCAAGGATATCCCGTATGTACCAAACACTTTCATTACTCTATCCTAACATGGTGAACTATTTTCCACTTGCTCTCATACTATTCTCTTCAATTTACTGCTATTTTCTCATAGTTCCTATTCTTCCTTACAATGTCTTACAATTGGCTTTCTGCTGCAGTTACCGGACTTAACTGCATTGTACAAACACCTTTCTACACTCTTCTCTGAAGTTGAGAAGCAATATACACTTGTCTACCAATTATGTTTTACAGTTTAATGCTACTATTCAGTTAATTCTAGTGGTTTATAAAGCTGCTTAAATGTGCTTACTGCTCTATTTCAAGAATATCCAGCATGTACGAAACACTTTCATTACTATATCCTAACATTGTGATGTATTTTCCCTTTATTCTCTAAATATTCTGTTCAATTTACTGCTATTTTGCCTTTTGTTCCTAGTCTTACTTACAATGTCTTACAATTGACTTTCTGCTGTAGTCACCAGACTTATGTGCATTGTACAAACACCTTTCTACACTCTTCTCTGAAGTGCAGAAGCAATATACACGTGTCTCCCAAGTATGTTTTACAGTTTAATGCTACATTTCAGTGAATTCTAGTGGTTTCAAAGACTAGTTCAATGTGCACTTGCTCTATTTCAAGGAATTCTGCAGTGTACAACATCTTTTCTCGACTATTGACTTACATTTTGATGTCGTTTCCACTTGTTCTCTCACAATTCTGTTATATTCGTTATTATTTCCTCTGAATTACTACTGGTTCCTTGCAGTGTCGTATAATTGGCCTTTTGCTCTACTTGTGGGACTCCCCACAAGTACAAACAACTTTATACACTCTTCTCTGAACTTAAGAAGCTATATACACTTGTCTCTCAACTGTTTTACAGTTTAATGCTACTTAGCAGTGAATTCTAGTTTTCTAAAGCTACTTAAAGGTGCTCTTTGCTCTATTTCATGGATTTCCTTCATTGTATGAAACCATTTTAATTCTATTTCCTGACATTGAGAACCATTTTCCAAGTGTTCTCTATCTATTCTGTCCAATTTGTTGCTTTTTTGCACGGAATTCCTAGTCTTTCTTGCAATGTCCAACAGTGGCTTTCTTTTGTATTTCCCGGATTAACCCGCTGTTTACGAACACCTTTCTACACTCTTCTCTGAAGTTGAGAAGCAGTATACTGTTGTCTCTCAACAGTTTTACAGTTTATTGCTACTTTGCAGTGAATTCTCGTGGTTTCTAAAGCTGCTTAAATGTGGTTGTTGCTCTATTTCAAGGATTTCCTGTATTGTACGAAACCCTTTCTATACTAAATCCTGACACTGTGATGTCTTTTCCCTTTGTTCTGTAACTAATGTGTCCAATTGGCTGCTTTTTTTGCATGGAATTCCTAGTGTTTCTTGCAATGTCCAACAATTGCTTTTTGCTGTACTTACCGGACTAACCTGCATTGTACAAACACCTTTCTACATTCTGCTCTGAATTTGAGAAGCTATTTCCCGCATTGTAGGAAACCTTTTCTCCCAACTGTTTTACAGTGTAATGCTACATTTCCATGACAAAAGGGGTTTCAAAGACTTTTTAAATGTGCTCTTTGCTCTATTTCAAGGATTTCCTGCATTGTACAAAACACTTTCTATACTATATCCTGACAGTGAGAACTCTTTTCCAAATCTTGTCTAAGTATTCTCTCCAATTTATTGCTATTTTGCACTGAATTCCTTGCAATGTACTACAATTGGCATTCTTCTCTACTTACCGGACTTATCCACATTGTACAAGCACCTTTCTACATTCTGCTCTGAAGTTAAGAAGCTATATACACTTGTCTCCCAACCATGTTTTACAATGTAATGTAAGTTTTCATACAATTCTATTGTTTTCAAAGACTGGGTTTATGTGCATTTGCTCTATTTCAAGGATTTTTCTGCAGTGTTCAATACTATACTATGCTATATCCTTACAGTGTGATGTCTTTTCCACTTTTTCTCTATTCTGTCCAATTTACTGTTCTTTTGCACTGAATTCCTAGGCTTTCTTTTAATGTCCTACAATTGGCTTTTGGCTGTACTTACTGGACTTACCAGCATTGTACAAATACCTTTCTACACTCTTCCCTGAAGTTGAGAAGCAATTCACACTTGTCTCCCAACTATGTTTTACCGCTTAATGCTACTTGTCCGTGAACAATAGAGGTTTCAAGGACTGTTTTAATATGCTCTTCATTCTATTTCAAGAATTTCCCTCATTGTAAGAAACCCTTTCTATATCCTGAGAGTGAGAAGTCTTTTCTACCTGTTCTCTAACAATTCTCCTATATACAGCTATTGTCTCTGAATTATTAGTGGTTTCTTTCAGTGTCTTATAATTGGCCTTCTGATCTACTTGTGGAACTTCACCACATGTAGAAACAACTTTATACACTCTTCTCTGAACTTGAGAAGCTATATACACTTGTCTCTCAACTGTTTTACATTTTGATGCTACTTTGCAGTGAATTCTAGTGGTTTCTAAAGCTGCTGAAATGGGCTTCTTGCTCTCTTTCAAGATTTCTCGCATTGTACAAAACCCTTTCTATACTATATCCTAACAGTGTGATGGCTTTTCCCTCTGTTCTCTAACTATTCTGTCAAATTTGTTGCTATTTTGCACTGAATTCCTAGTGTTTCTTGCAACATCCACCAATGGCTTTCTGCTGTACTTACTGGAGTTACCCGCATTGTACCAACACTTTTCTAACCTCTTCTTTCAAGTTTAGAACCAGTATACCCTTGTCTCCCAAAAATGCTTTCCAGTTTAATGCTACTTTTCCATGAAAAATAGAGGTTTCAAAGACTGTATTAATGTGCTCTTTGCTCTATTTCAAGGATTTCCTGCATTGTCCGAAACACTTACATTACTATGAAAGACAATGTGATGTCTTTTCCAATTGCTCTCTCACTATTCTGTTCAATTTACTGCTATTTTGCACTTAGTTCGTAGTCTTTCTTACAATGTCCTACAATTGGCTTTCTGCTGTAGTTACCGGACTTACCTGCATTGTACTAACACCTTCTACACCCTTCTCTGAAGTTGAGAAGCAATATACACTTGTCTCCCAACTATGTTTTACAGTTTAATGCTACTTTTCAGTGAATTCTAGTGGTTTCAAAGACTGGTTTAATGTGCACTTGCTCTATTTCAAGGATTTTCTGCAGTGTTCAAAACCCTTTCTATACTATATCCTGACAGTGTGATGTCTTTTCCACTTTTTCTCTAACTATTCTGTCCAATGTACTGTTCTTTTGCACTGAATTCGTAGTCTTTCTTGAAATGTCCTACAATTGGCTTTCGGCTGGACTTACTGGACTTACCGGCATTGTAGGAACACCTTTCTACACTCTTCCCTGAAGTTGAGAAGCAATTCACACTTGTCTCCCAACTATGTTTTACCACTTAATGCTAATTTTCCATGAAAAATAGAGGTTTCAAAGACTGTTTTAATGTGCTCTTTGCTCTATTTTAAGGATTTCCCACATTGTATGAAAAGCTTTGTATTCTATATCCTGATAGAAGTCTTTTCTACTTGTTCTTTAACAATTCTCATATTTACTGTTATTTTCTATGGATTATTAGTGGTTTCTTGTATATTTGGGGACGTCCTGTAAGTAGATCAGAAGGTCAGTTATAGGACACTGCATGAAACTACTAAAAATTCAGAGAAATTAACAGTAAATAGAATTGTTAGAGAACAAGTAGAAAAGACTTCTCACTGTCACGATGTAGTATAGGAAGGGTTTCTACAATGCGGGAAATCCTTGAAATAGAGCAAAGAGCACATTAAACCAGTCTTTGAAACCACTTGAATTCACTGACAAGTTGCATTAGACTCTAAATCGTAGTGTGGAGACAAGTCTATATAGCTTCTCAACTTCAGAGCAGAATGTAGAAAGGTGTTTGTACAATGTAATTATGTCCAGTAAGTAGAGCCTAAAGCCAATTGTAGGACATAGCAAGAAAGACTAGGAATTCAGTGCAAAATAGCAGCAAATTGGACAAAATAGTTAGGAAACATGTGGAAAAGATTTCTCAATGTCAAGATATAGTATAGAAATGGTTTCATACAATGTGGGAAATTCTTGAAATAGAGCAAAGAGAACATTAAAACAGTCTTTGAAACATCTTTTATATATATATATATATATATATATATATATAGAAAAGTAGCATTAAACTACAAAACAGCTGGGAGACAGGTGTAAATAGCTTCTCAACTTCAGGGAAGAGTGTAGAAAGGTGTTAGTACAATGCAGATAACTCCGGTATATACAGCAGATAGCCATTGTAGTTCATTGCAAGAATGACTGGAAATTCAGTGCAAAATAGCAGTAAATTGGACAGAATAAAGAACAAGTGGAAAAGAGTTCGCACTGTCAGGATTTAGAATAGTAAGGGTTTCCTTCAATGCGGGAAATTTTACATATAGAGCGATAAGCACAAACCAGCCTTTGAAACCACTAGAATTCACTTCAAAGTAGCATTAAACTATAAAACATAGTTGAGAGACAAGTGTATAGCTTCTCAAAATCAGACAAAAGTCTCAAAAGTTGTTTGTAAAATGTGGGAAAGTCCCATAAGAAGAGCAGATGGCAAATTATAGGACACTGCAAGAAAACACTAATAATCCAGAGAAAATAACAGTAAACAGGAGAATTGTTAGAGAACATGTAGAAAAGACTTCTCACTGTCACAATATAGTATAGAAAAGGTTTCGTACAATGCGGGAAATCCTTGAAATAGAGCAAAGAGCACATTAAAACTTTTTAATTAAAGATACCTACTTAAGTTACCTTTGAAACCTCTATTTTTCGCAGAAAAGTCGCATTAAACTGTAAAACATAGTTGGGAGACAAGTGTATATTGCTTCTCAACTTCATAGAAGAGTGTTGAAAGGTATTTGTACCATTTGGGTAAGTCCGGTAAGTACAGCAGAAAGCCATTGTAGTTCGTTGCAAGAAAGACTAGGAATTCAGTGTAAAATAGCAGTAAATAGAACAGAATAGTTAGAGAGCTAGTGGAAAAGACATCACACTGTCAGAATATAGTATATAAAGTGTTTCGTACAGTGCAGGAAATCCTTGAAATAGAGCAATAAGCACATTTAAGTGTTATGAAGGTTTTCACCCCCAAGTAGGGCAAAAACAATATATTTCTTAAACATAGCCAAAATTTTCAACAGCAGTAGAATTTCAAGAAAAGCCCCAAGCCACCTGCATTTTGAATTGACGGGGGGTGGGACAGTGTTTGTGGTTTTGGATCAGACCAATAAGTATCAGACCTATAAGTTTACTGAGAAAGTTTCTTTGCCTTTTTAATTAAAGATACCTACTTAAGTTACCTTATAAATTAGTCTTTTAAAATATAATCAAGGTCTCATATAAATTAAGTTACATGAGAAGCCAATGTTTTTATAAGTAATTGAATCCTGACCTTATGTAGCCACTTGCATTCTTTTTTTTTTTTAATATATATTTATTGATTTTTAGAGAGAGTGGAAGGGTGAGGGATAGAGAGATAGAAATGTCGATGAGAGAGGAACATCATCAATGGGCTGCCTCCTGCATGCACCCCCTACTGGGGATCGAGCCTGCAATCTGGGCATGTGCCCTGACGGGGAATTGAACCTGCGACCTCTTGGTTCCTGGGTCGACGCTCAACCACTGAGCTACACTGGCTGGGCGCCACTTGCATTCTTAATTAAGCTAGAGGCAGAGCAACATTTTTGGCTTGTGAATCAAACGTAAATTTGCCTTTTTAAATGAAGATACCTACTTTAATTACTTAAAATAAATTAGCTTTTTAAATTATAATCAAGGTTTTCAGCTACATGAAAGCCAATAATTTTTATAAACAATTCTAATAAAGACCAGAAACAGCTAGTGAGAGTTTGTCTGCAATGTGATTTTTGACTGTCTTTTAAAAGAACAGATTAGACAGCCGCCATGTTGGCCACATGGCTTGCCGCTCCCATGGCTTGCTGCTCGCCATCTTGAAATAACAAAGGCCAACCCCCTTCCTTTGAATAAGCCAATGTCTTTGTAAACAATTTAAATAAGTATTCTAAGAAAGTTACTGAAGGCTTCCCATAATCCCTCTGTGTATGCAAATAAGCCAAAGAGGATACTTTAAAAATCCTATCTAATAAAAGAGTAATATGCAAATTAACCATCACTCTGCTACACAAGCCACACCCACAAAGCCACACCCACCAGCCAATCAGAGCAAGTATGCAAATTAAACCAACAAAGATGGCAGTTAATTTGCATATGTGGAGGAAGAGAGAGGGAAAGTGTAAAGCAAGGCGGCTGCGGCTGCTGGAGGGAAAGCACTGACAGTGCGTGTTGGGTGGGGTGAGGTGCGCAGTGGTGGTCGTGGAGGCGGCGGCGGGAGGCAGCAGTGGGAGGCAGCGGGTTGGGTGGGTGGGGCGAGGTGCTTAGGGGAGGCGCACGCAGCCATGGAGGCAGCAGCGGCGGGAGGCAGCGGGGGCAGCGGGCGCAGTGGGTCACCCTGCGGTGGTCGCAGCGTGTGCAGCCTCGGACGCCGCCATGGCCGTGGGCTGGGTTGGGTGGGCGGGATGGGCGGGGGGCATTTTGCCTGTCCTGCCCACCACAGTGGGAGAGGTGGTGGGGTGAGACAGGTGGCCATGGCAGGAGGGAAGCCCACCGGAAGTCTTGCAGGAATATTCCTGCAACGAGTTGCTAGTATAATTATAATTTTAATAAAAAGGAGAAATTTTAAAATTTTAAATTCTCTTTCACTAATATTTACAGTGTAAACTAAGATTGTTGTTAAAATATTAAATCTGAGAGTAAATTAGTAGTCAATCTTACTGTAAAAGTACTTGTAATATAGCTAGCTAGTTGGCTGTTGGCTTGACCTCCAAACTGCAGCCATACAGGTTGTATGTTGTAAAAAGAAAGACAAAGATTCTTAAATGTGAGACTCTGTAGCCTGAAAATTATTCTGAAAGGAAATAAAGATGTTTCCTTCAAATGCGGTAAGGATTGTAATTGAAAGCCTATATATTTGGCCTCTTAAACTGAAGTAAATAATTTGTGTTTTTTCCTCTTTGATAAGTTTTATGTAAAATTAAAGATTAATAGAAGAAACTTAATGTCATTTATTGTCCATAATCTAGGAAAAGTGAAGTTAAAAAATAAGCTTTATTTCAGATTAATTTAAATTGGCTAATTGAAATAAGTGAATATTCAAGAAAAATTAATTGTACTGGACAAAAAGCTGTTCCTAAAGTATTA
Source organism: Cnephaeus nilssonii (assembly GCF_951640355.1). NCBI lineage: Eukaryota > Metazoa > Chordata > Mammalia > Chiroptera > Vespertilionidae > Cnephaeus > Cnephaeus nilssonii. The sequence continues at coordinate 38,747 of NW_027645413.1, read as the reverse complement.
ACTAAAATTTCTATTGGTAGTTCATCTCATGGTAAAATTGCTTAACATGCAATGAACCTAAAGCAGTCATATTTTTGTGCAAAAATTAAAATTTAAAGTTATCTAGACTGCATTATAAAAATTTTTGAAAAGCCTCCTAATAATTAAATCAAAAAAGGGGGGGTAGTGGAAAAATACCATGTAAGGAAAAATATCCTGTAAGTCAATTACATCTAGAAAAAATTTTTACTTTGAAAATTAATTTTCATTTGTAATGCTAACAGCAAAACACCCATGAAAAACACACTTGGTGTCAAAATAAGCCAAAGGAAAATCGTTTGGACAAAAATCAAAAGGATCCCAAGTCTAATTTATAGAAAAGATTTCTTTACTAACCTTTGGTCGAGAATATTTTTATATTTTCAGAAAAGCCCATATGGATTCCTACAACACCGAATCCCAGAGAGGACCTGATAAGACTGTTCCAGCCAGAGAATAAGCAGTGGCCCATAAGAACAGAGGTGAAACAGTCCAGAAATAAAGATAGTGAAGATGCCTTGCCATGTTAGCAGTCAGCACCTATGCATTGCTGCAGGTTGCCCAAGACCAAGGGCAAGGAAGTTCGATGTGCATGCTTCCAGACCATGGGTGCACACCCTTCTGCATAGAAGTCAATGTTTGATGTTTTGTGTTCTACCAGGACCCCTGACTTGGGGGGCTTGCCTTATTTTTAACACAGGGAATGGTATTAACTGCCACATTAAAAGAAATGCCATACCTCAGGCATTAACCATTTTTACAGATGTATTCAGTTCTGGAAAGGCTGGATCTACACTGCAGCAGGGGAGCAAAGGTCCTTCAAACTCCTTATATTTCAGTAGAAATACAAGCTCTTATTTATGCCTTAACAGATTTTGCTACGGAGCCCATTAACCTATAGTAATAGTGCTTATGTGGTAAGTATGGCCAAAATTATTGAAACAGCTACATAGGGCACACTAATTCAGAGGAACTTTTCACTTAATTTTCAGCCTTTAAAATGTTATTAGAGAATGACAATTTCTATGTTTTATTGGAAACAATGTCCTCAGTGTGTTATCCACCTCTCTGTGCCAACTTTAGGGGTAAATCCCCTGAGGACTTAAACCTAATCTGGCAAAATGAATGTCACTCAATAGTAGAAAGAGCCAATCGTACTCTTAAAATCATTTACTAAAACAAAAAGGGGGAGATGGATGTTATGTGTCACCTCAAAACAAACTCAGTCATGCTTTTTATACTTTAAATTTTTGAATTGTGATGCAGAGGATTGTACAACAGGTGAAAGGCATCAGGCCTCCTGTATAATACCCTACACCAAGTTAGCTAGGTGGAAGGAAGCACAAACCAGACAAGAGTTTTATCAGATTCAGTAATAATGTGGGAAAGAGGTTGTGTTTTATATCTTTCCAGAAGGAGCAATGCAGCCAATTTGGGTGCCAGAACATTACGTCCATCACCACAATGGACCCAGAGAAGCTCCTGTGTCCCTTCACTCAAAAGGACTGAGAGTTGCCCGATGACAGCAAAGCAGAAGAAGAAGAAAACTGAAAGCTATGCAAGGGACTGAGGTGCCAATATGGAGTCATCTGAAGAAGTTAACGACTGAAGTGCAGCAGATTGTGAAAAATGAAGAAGCTGAAGCTACTTCTTCAACCATGTACCTGCACATGCTAGCATCTGTTAGCTGCCAGTCTTCTGCAAAGTCTTGCGCAGCCAAGTCCAAGGACTCTGAGTAAATATACACCAGCAGCAAAAGAGACTTTCTTTCATTTAGTAGCTAAAAATGTTAACATGTCCATGGTTTTGATTTCCCTCTTATTGTTGTTTTGCTTTAGCATTGTTTTGTTATTTTTTAACTAGTGGCCCGTTGCAGGAAGATTCCTGCAATAGGACTTCCTGCTGCACTCTCCCCGACCCTGCCTGCTTCCCTTCCTTCTCCCCCGCCCTACCTGCTTCCCTTCCTTCTCTCCGGCCCCGCCTGGTTCCCTTCCTTCTCCCCGCCACCCCACTTAATTGCTTCTCCACAGCTTCGCTTTCTTCTGCAGTGCTTGGCTTCTTTCTACACTGTCTTGATATGCAAATTAACTGCCATCTTTGTTTGGTTAATTTGCATACTTTCCCTGATTGGCTGGTGAGCGTGGCTTGGACGTAGCGAAGGTGCAGTCAATTTGCATGTTACTCTTTTATTAGGTAGGATAGCTAGAGTTTTGCTCTTGATGTTCAAGTTTTGAAAATGATAACGTATGTAGTTTAGTGTTTGCATTGGCATTGTTTGCAATTGTTTTAATATTAGAGCTTTATTCTTAATGTTTAAATTTTACTTTTATTATAGTAGCTTAAAAACAAACAAAAAAAAGGGTGAGATGTAGAGGGCCACCTGGGAAGGCACATGGGCATTTCTTTAAATTGTTGTCAGCTGAGCCCAAGATGACTGGCAGAGCCGCATCTTGGATACACATTTCCCCAAGATGGTGGAGAGTGTTGTCAGCTTGGAATTCATATCAGCCCCCTACCCATATCAGGTGTCAGCAGGGGCGGGTCTAGATATGTAAATCCTGTCAAGCACTAGGAATGCTAGGGCCTACTGAAGAATGCAAATAAGCTCCTTTGATCCTAAGTTTTGGTGATACTTCCTGGTATTGGTGCTATAAAATAAATGTGCTGCATGGGCTGAGTCGTCGCTGCCTCTCCATCAGAGAGAATGGCGTCCCACCTGGCTCCCAGCTTGCTTCTATTTCTGTGTCTTGCTCTCTTCCTTTTATTTCTTAATCCCCAGCTCCTCCACTCAGCAACCAGACCCGTTCCTTTTCTGTGCTGGACGTGGAAAAGAGAAACACCTCCACACCCACAGTCCATTTTGTCTGGGTCTAAGGCCATTCCAGGGTGAGATGCCCCCATGTTGGGGACAATGTGGAGTCCTGAGGCAGATGGACCCCCATGACTTTCTTGAAAGAGGGCTGGCGGCCCCCTGCTTGCTGCCCTCTCGTTGGGATGGGAGACAGCCTATGAGAAGATGGTGATCTGGGGCTGTGGGTTTTCGGCCTTTAACCCAACTTCCATCGATTTGGGAAGTCCAGCCTCCACCTGAGGGGCCAAGAAGCCCAGGGAGTGAGGCTCATTGCTCCAGCAAACAAGGAGCGGTGTCTCCAAAACAAGGGGGAGGGCCCAGATGGCCAACTGGATGTTGGTCAGGGGTGTCAGGTTCTGGGAAATACCCAGAAGTGTCCTGTGATCCCTGGGTGGTCAAGCTGGGGGGTAAGGTCTGGTGGGTGGCAAGACCTCTTTATGTCATCAGGGGAGGGGCCAGGTCTCAGCTAGGGCTGGGGCAGGGGCAGGGGCTGGGGCAGGGGGCAAGGGGCAAGGAGCAATGGGCAAGGGGCAGGGGACAGGGGGTAGGGGCAGGGGGATGGGGGCTGGAGTTGGGGCAGGGAAAGAGGCAGGGGCTGGGGCTGAGGGAGGAGCTGGGGGAGGGGCAAGGGCAAGGGCAGGGGCAGAGGGAGGAGCAAGGACAGGGTCAGGAGGAGGGGAAAGGGCAGGGGCAAGGGTGGGGGCAGGGCAAGGGGCAAGGGGAGAAAGAGGGGAAGGGGCAGGCGAGGGGTGGGGGCAGGGTGAGGGGAGAAAAGAGCAGGGGAGAGGGGCTGGGGCTGGGGTTGAGGCTGGGGCTGGGGCTAGGGTGGGGAGGGGCTGGGGGCTGGAGGAGAGGCTGGGGGAGGGGCAGGGGCAAGGACAGCAGGTGGGGCAGGAGAAGAGGCAAGGGCAGGGGCAGGGGTAAGGGCAAGGGAAGGGTCAGGGGGAGGGGGAGGGGAGGGGCAGGGGGAAGGGTAAGGGTAGGGGCTGGGGCTGGAGCTAGGCCTAGGGCTAGGGCTAGGGCTTGGGCTAGGTCTTGGGCTGGGTCTTGGGCTCAAGCTGGGGAACACAGTGGCCGTTGCAGGAGATTCTCTCGCCTCCATGGCAGTGCCAAGTATGTCTGACTGCCATCCATTGGACATTCTCTTGGAACACCAGGACTGCGAGAGGGCATAGGCTGAGCTGAGCGACTACCCCCACACACCTCCAGCCCACAAATTTCATGCACCGGGCCTCTAGTTTAATTATAATGTTCCTCGGTGTCAGTCTTTGGGGTTCATTTTGATTAGGACTCTGTGAGCTTCTTGGATTTGTGTGAATTTTTTCTTCCTTATATCAGGGAAGTTTTCTATCATTATTTCTTCAAACAGGTTTTCTATTTCTTACTCACTTTCCTCTCCTTCTGTCACCCCTATTATGTGGAAGTTGTTTTGTTTCATGTTGTCCCAACGTTCCCTTAGGCTTTCCTCATGTTTTTTAAGGTTTTTTGTTTGTTTGTTTGTTTGTTTTTATGGATTCTGCTGTGCTTGGGAATTTTTTTCTACCTTGTCTTCTAGCTCACAGATGTGGTCCTCTGCTTCTTCTAGTCTACTCTTAATGCTTTCTATTGAGTTCTTTATAGCAGCGATGTCATTTTTCTTTTCTTTCTTTTTTTTAAAATATATTTTATTGATTTTTTACAGAGAGGAAGGGAGAGGGATAGAGAGCTAGAAACATTGATGAGAGAGAAACATTGACCAGCTGCCTCCTGCACACCCCCTACTGGGGGTGTGTCCGCAACCAAGGTACATGCCCTTGACCGGAATCGAACCTGGGACTTTTCAGTCCACAGGCCGATGCTCTATCCACTGAGCCAAACCAGTTTTGGCTCATTTTTCATTTCTTCTTGGTTTTTCTTTATTTCCTCATGGTTCTTACACATATAGTTGAATTTGTCTTCCATTCTTTTCAGCGACCTTATGACCATTTCTCTGAATTCTTTTCTGATATATTGCCTGCTTCCATTTTGATTACTTCCTTTTGTGGTGATGCCTCCTTTTCTTTCACATGCGGGCTCTTTCTTTGACTCCCTATGATCTCTCTTCTCCAGGTGTCTGGTTATGTAGCTCTCTCTCTTTACTTTTCCTAGGCGAAATCTGACCTCCCAAGGGGACACTTTGCATATTGCCTTTTACATATATAGATAGTAATCGGGGTATAATATAAAAATTATAGTAACTTTTTATAGTAGGTGACAACTAAGTTTCCTTGTATAGCCACATGGGGAGGAGGAAAGGGTCCCACCAACTTCTTGTATCCGTGGTTTATAAAGGCTGTAGTTCCTGTGTCCTGATATCCCCTCTGATTGGTCAATATTCCCTTTAGAATTGGTTACTATAGTGACTCCCGAGGCCCTCCTCCCTCATTGTGCTCTTATTCCTTCTGGGCTTTCTTACTTCTTCTTTATTTTGTAAATATAGACCTTTTTTTGGCTATTCCTAGTTACATTGTCCTATGGAAATATACCTGTTGCTGCTCCCTTGTCTTATGGAAATGTTTCTGCAACTGGCTTCCTTGTGTTATGGAAATGTACCTTCTCCCTGCTGTAGCCCTGGTTGTGTTTTTTGTGGGTTTTTTTTTTTTTTCACATGGACCCTGATTCTAAAAATTCCCTAAACCTGCCAATATTCCCCTAAAATTCCTGTTTCAACTGCCTTTGGGGATAGGGGGTGCCACATCTTTCTGGCTGCTTCCTGCTGGCAAAGGGATCATAGTTTGGGGCAGCAGTCAGGGTCCTATTGGAAGTGGGTGGTATAAGGGTCCATGGAATATGGATGTAGCGACCATCATTTGCTGTTCCTTGCGGAGGATCAGGAGTAGTTTAAGGGCTTCTGAATGGAAGGATATGAAACATACCAAAGATTAAACAGGCAATGGTTTAAGGTAATTTATTTTAAAACAAACAGTAAAAACCAAAGTCTGAGAAAGGGAGTTAGCTAATACATCTTTAATTGGTGCCCAGACTTCTGGGTCAAGAAGCTATGAGGCATTTTTTAGCTAAGCTGTTTGCAGCAAGGAGTGTTATTCATGGCACAGGATTTGCCCTGCTGAATCATGGGCTTCTCTGTGAATAAAAATCTTGGTGGATTGAGAAGTGATTCTGGCATGGTTGGTGGTAGTGGCAGTATAAGTTCTCCTATAGACTAAGATTTAACATATTTTACTCTGAAAGAGATGTGGGATATATATATCTAATTGAGATTATTCAACCCTGAATTGGGCTGCTTATAATATACTTAGTAGTTAGGGATTTGGGGAGCCTGTGTGGCTGAAAAATTTGCTACATTAGGTGTTGTATTGCGAATCAGCGAGCTGCACAAGACACCTTAATGAGCCAATTAGTTAGGAGTCATCTTTATTGTGTGCAGGTTCAGAGCAGATTACCTCTATCAAATTCTGAACAAACATAGGAGGGAGAATTTACTTTGTATATTGTTCTAGTTCTTTGTATAAGTTATTTTTGTAGATAGCTTGTAACCTTGAGTACATATCATATCTAGCAAACACCTGTCATATCTATACAGACAACTTGTAACCTTGAGTATCTTATCATATCTATACAGATAACTGTGACCTTGAGTATCATGTAATATCTATACAGGCACCTGGCATCAATATCAGCAAATCAGTTAGATGTCCAGCTTGCAAGGGCAGACAATGAAGTTTATTTTTTCTATTCAAACAAAAAACAAAGTTATTTTACAGTCTAAAAATAACAGAGTTGACCTACAGAATAACAAACTAAGAATAACAGAGTAGTTCAAAGACAGCTTTAAACAGTAGTTTTTTTCCAAAAGAGGGATCACTATGCTTCATAGAGATACAAAAAAGGGAGCTATAATTGGGAGCATCTCATGGGGTCCCAGCAAGGTCAGAGGTCTCCTCCAGGTACCAGCCTAGGGTTTAGATGACACTTATAAAAAGACAGAATAAGAATTATTTAAAAAATGAAAACATTGTTTATCTAGAAATACCAGAGTGTGTTATTTATCTGCCACTATTGGCATCCCAGGATCCCTTTGAAGGAGAAGTTTCAGGTCCTTCAGAGGCTCACATGAGTAGATATTTGGTGATCTAGTTGATGGCAATACAGCTTTGTCTGATGGGGAAAATAAGACATTTGGTGGCTAGCAATATGAATCTGTACCAGTAACCTAATGTACATTCTTGATAGCCTATAATTAAGTCACTGCCCCTTTCTCCACAATCTGGTCTGGCAAGACCTATCTTCCTAATTACTCCCAATTTACCAAGGGGTCATAAACAAAGAATGTAACAGCTTAGCTACAGCTGACACCACTCAGACCAGGCATTTAGATACACTCTAACTTCCCCTTCTAACTGACTCAGGAGGGGCTATGGAAGCCCACCACAAAAGCCTGGTAGTTAGGAAACAGATAGAAAATAAAGAAACCGAAGGGTATAAAGAGAAAGCTTCCTCCATATTGGCTTACTCAGGATTTGGAGAACTGACCCCCTGAGTCACTGTACTAGTACATGTGAAACATCTGAAAATAAATGGGGTTATCCTGGACCTCCAAGTGCTCCTGTGTATTTTTTGGTCATCTGGTAAATTCTGTAACATGTCCTCCTTCTGTGCTGGCATTCAAGGCTCACTGGAGACAGATGGATCTAGGAGTCAATGTTGCCAACCTGTTGGAAGACTTAAAGATGGTGCCTGTTAAAGGGCTTTTTGCCTAGTTTAAAGGCCTGCCCAAATAAATGAGGGTTATTCCAGAAAGCTCTGGGGCAGTGTTGTCCATGTTAGCTGATGGCTTTGATTATTGGGATCTTTGAAAGGCAAAAAGGGTCTGTGAGTTAGGAGACAGGAGTATATGTAGAAAAGGCATCCTTGGTATTTAGTACTATAAACCACTTTGTGTTTTCCAGAATTTGGGCAAGTAACTCATAAGGGTTAGGGACAATTGGCTGGATAGGAATCACTGCCTTATTTACTAGTTATAATTCCTGAACTAGTCCTCCCCCTCTATTAGGCTCTTGTACCCCTAAGATGGGGGTATAGTAAGGATTATGACAAGGTTTCAATAAACCTTGGGCTTCTATAACAGATGACTTATTAGAATACTGAGTCCTTCTAGAGCCTGAGTTGAGAGGACATTGTTTCTGATGTGAATATGAGGCTTTTCAGGAAGGCACACTTTGTCCAAAATGGGCTTATTTTTCATTGCTGCACAAGGCCTTGGAAGAAAGGCTGCATGACTTTGTGGTTTTAATTTGGAGCCTGGTACCTTATTTATGAGGTCAATGGTCACCCTGAAGGGAAGGCCTTTTACTGTGCCTCTGTGAACAATATGAATTATGTTCTCTGTTCTCAGTATGTATTACATACGTCTCAGCAATGATGAGGGGAACTCCTCCCCACATACTGCAAAGGAGCCACGTGCCATGAAGTACAAAATTACATGGGTTGCTGACATTTGTTGTAAGACTCTGAGGTTAAACTACTATTGAGACAGAAACTCTTTTCATAGTGATAGGAGAGACTGCAGTAAATTAGATGAAAAATGCCTCATCTGAATGTAAATCCAAAATGTTCCAGGGTGTGTGGCTTGTGTGATCTTTGTGAACAGACATTCTCAGGACCTCCATAACTATTTCCTGTAGCTGAAGTCATTGGCAGAGAAAATAATTTAATGGTTTTATGGGTTCCCGTGGCCTCTGTGGCATGTTCACTTCATTTCTCATTTTGTGAGGACTCAAAGCTAGAGGAAGGATAATCCTGTAATCAGTCCTAGGATGTGTCTTTTGTAACCGGTCAGCATTCCTGTGGATTCCTATGGCATAATCTTCACTGCTTGCCAATATTTGTTGCCACTGAGGTAATGATGTTCCTCCCAGGATATAAGAACTAACATGCAAGAAAGTGCATTAAAGCTGTGAAGCCATCACATGTGAAATAATCTTATCTGTCACTATATACAAGGTGTGGCAAAAGTAGGCTTTCAGTTGTGTGTACACAAAACACATCTCTTGTTCTTTTTTAAAAAATATTTTTTAAAATAGCCCTAACCGGTTTGGCTCAGTCGTTAGAGCGTCCGCCTGTGGACTGAAAGGTCCCAAGTTCGATTCCGGTCAAGGGTATGTACCTTGGTTGTGGGCACATCCCCAGTAGGGGGTGTGCAGGAGGCAGCTGATCAATGTTTCTCTCTCATTGATGTTTCTAACTCTCTATCCCTTTCTCTTCCTCTCTGTAAAAAAATCAATAAAATACGTTTAAAAATATTTTTTAAAATACCTTTATTTTATTTTACTTAGGAAGAGAGGAAGGAGAGATAAATATCCATGAGCTCCATCCCGCACATTCCTTACTGGGAACCCAGGCAGGTCTGTGCATTGACCTGGAATTCACCAGGGACCATTTAGTTCACTGGATGACACCCACCCAACTGAGGCACAAGGTGAAAGCAGAGTTTATACCTGTATTTTTATTTGTTAGTTATTATTCTCCATACCAACAACTCTAAACCTACATTTCCCACATTCTTCATTTCCCACATTCTACATTTCCCACATTCTGCCATTTTATAATCTCTCTTTCTGACTTTCCCAGTCTTCCATGCAATCATTCATTTTCCATCCTTTACATTAGATTAGTTCATATTCTTCATAATTTAATAAGTGCTATAAGGTGTGTACTTTTTAAGAAACACTGGTTTTCATAATGCTACACAGATACATTTTTAAAATATATTTTATTGGTTTTCAGAGAGGAAGGGAGAAGAGAGAGAGAGAGAGAAAGGAGAGAGAGAGAGAGAGAGAGAGAGAGAGAGAGAGAGAGAGAGAGAGAGAGAGAAGAGAGAGAGAGAAACATCAATGATGAGAGAGAATCATTGATCAGTTGCCTCATACATGCCCCCTACTGCGGATCAAGCCCTCAACCTGGGCATGTGCCCTTGACTGGAATTGGACCCAGGACCCTTCAGTCTGCAGGGCAACACTCTATTCACTGAGCCAAACCAGTCAGGGCTAGACAGATATTTTGAAATTCAACACAAATGCTTATGTGAATATTTAATTTGTTTTATTGCTAAGTAGTATTGCATTCTATGGATGACAACTTCATACATTGATCTGCCTATTAAATTGGTTATTTCCAGGTTTGGGGTATCTACATATATATATAAAAGGCTAAGCAACCATTGCATCCAAAACAACCAAACAGACGATCAAACGACTTAGCAGCAGGCTGCATGGGGCGACCAGGCCGGCAGAGGGGTTAATGAGGGGCAACCAAACGACCAAACAGCAGGCTGCGTGGTTCAACCAGGTCCGCAGGGGGAGGGGCAGTTGGGGGCAACCAGGCTGGCAAGGGGGGGCAGTGAGGGGCGAGCAGGCCAGCAGAGGGGGGTGACCAGGCCAGCAGGGGGGCAATTAGGGGTGATCAGGTAGGCAGGCAGATGAGCAGTTAGGAGCCAGTAGTCCCAGATTGTGAGAGGGATGTTTGATTGCCGGTTTAGGCCCGATCAGAGGGGTCCTGGATTGGAGACGGTGCAGGCTGGGTTGAGGGGACACACACACACACACACACACACCCCGTGCATGAATTTCATGCACTGGGCCTCTAGTCCTATATAATAAGAGAGGAATATGCTCATTATTTGTTACGCCCTGAGTCATAATGACCTACCGCGCATAACGACCGGATCACGGATCTGCAGGAGGGTGGGGGAGCAGAGGGAAACAGGAGTGGGCAGGGAAGCAAGCTATGAGGAGTGGAGAGAGGAGGGAGGAGGGGGGCAGGGGAGCTACAGGAGGGTGGCAGCGACCCACTGGCACATGGATTTGTGCACAGGGCTACTAGTTATAAATAAATCTGTTTGGAATATTTGCATTCAGTTATCTTCATAGATATGTATTTTACTAATCAAACTGTTGCAGTGTAGGTGAATGTTTCACATTTTAACTTATGCAGAACTGTATTTTAAAATTGTCATGCACTTTGCCTTCCCACACATGCCCAGCATATAAAAAAATCCAGTTTTTGTTCAACCCTGCAAGGACATGCAGTGGCTAATCTTTTAAAATAGTAGGTCTAGAATGTCTATATATGAACTTGCTTCAGTTTTAACTTCATTTTGTAATAATTTTTGATGGCGAACATTTTTTACACATTGATTTACATTGTCTTTATCTTTTTTGTTAAGATGTTGGCTCAGAAATTTTGCTTATTTTTAAAATAATTTATTTTAACCAATATGAGGACAGTTCACAATCTAAGATATATTTGAATTTCACTCATTCCTCAATAACTAAGTGACTTCTTGCTGTATGGAACTATGGGTTTTGAACACTGTAAGGAAAATTGTTTTTCTCAATTTTTAACCTATGTACAATTTAAATCCACGTGTACCATATATTTACAGGTTTTATATGCATTGTTAACATTCTCCACCACTCTTTTCTAAGTCTAAGCATTCAATAATACATAAAGTGATGTCTAGGTTTGCAATCTTTGTGAACTTCCTCATGTAAATACCCTCGTTGTGGTTAGTTTCAAACTGTCAAAATGATGGCACCGAACAAGGATATGATAAGATATTTCAGTAGCAAATCATTATATTTCCAACATATTAATAAGGTAGCAATCAGTATTCTAAAGAACATATATATGTTATATATATATATATATATATATATATATATACATATATATATATATATATATATATATATATATATATATATGCATAATATGCAAATTGTCCCCACAGGAGTTTGCCTGGAAGACTGATTGCTTGCTATGAAGTGCGCTGACCACTGGTGGGGCGGCATGGAATGAAGGAAGGCCCCTGCTGGCAGCTGGAAGGCCCCGATCAGTCCTGATTGCTGGCCAGGTCTAGGGACCCTATCCATGCATGCATTTTGTGCACCAGGCCTCTAGTTTATAATAAAATCCTATATAATAAAACCCTAATATGCAAATCTACCAAACAGCTGAACGACCGATCTCTATGATGTGCTCTGAACACCAGGGGACAGACACTCAATGCAGTAGCTGCCCTCTGGTGGTCAGTGCGCTTTCACAGGGGGAGCACTGCTCAACCAGAAGCTGGGCTCACTGCTGTGCAGCAGTGATGGTGGGAGCCTCTCCTGCCTCCACAGCAGCGCTAAGAGGGCATCCCCTGAGGGGTCCCAGACTAGAGAAGGTGCAGGCCAGGCTGAAGGACCCCTCTCCCCGCAAGTGCACGAATGCCATGTACTGGGCCTCTAGTAGTACAATAATTGGGAAATGGCAAGTTTTAAATATTTCTTTAAAGTTTTGTTTACCTATTATTGATTTTTAAAATATATTTCAAAATGTTTGTATTGATTTCAGAAAGGTTAGAGAGAGGGAGAGAGAGATAGAAACATCAATGATAAGAGAGAATCATTGATAGGCTGTCTCATACAGGCCACCTACTGGGGTGGAACCCACAGTTTAGCATGTTCTTTGACCAGGAAGCTGAAGATAGTCACTGTGGTTGGTTTGGACAACCAGGATCAGAAAGTGGGGTCATGGCTGAATTGTGGGCCCTGTGGACAGAGTTGACCTTCTTTGCAGGAGGCCTCACAGTTTGCCTTGAGCCCCAGGCTGCCTTCCAATTGGTACCTCTGTACCAGAGGGAACTTTCCAGAACTGAATGCAAATAATAAAAAGTCCAGTGGCTGACACTTTTGCTTAAAAGTGTATCTGTAAGGTACTTTATTTTCTTTTCTTTTCTTTTCTTATTGTCTTAAATTTTACATATGTCTCTTTTTCCCCCCAATTGACCCCCTCCCCCATCCATTCCCAGCCCTGGCAAGTCCCCACTGCCCTAGTGTCTGTGTCCATTGGTTATGCTAATATGCATGCATATAAGTCCTTTGGTTGCTCTCTAACCTCCCCTCCCCTACCATTTGTCTCTAGATCGATCTATTCTTGTTCATCAAATTATATTGATCATTATATCCCACATATGAGTGAGATCATATGATATTAATCTTTCTCTGATTGGCTTATTTTGCTTAGCCTAATGTTCTCCAGTTCCATCCATGCTTTTGCAAATGGTAAAAGTTCCTTCTTTTTAATAGCGGCATAGTATTCCAATGTGTAGATGTACCAAAGATTTTTAATCCACTCATCTGCTGATGGACACTTAGGCTGTTTCCAAATCTTAGCTATTGTAAATTGTGCTGCTATGAACATAGGAATGCATATATCCTTTGTGTTTGGTGTTTCTGTTTCCTTGGGATATAGTCCTAGAAGTGGGATTACTGGGTCAAATGGGAGTTCCATTTTCAGTTTTTTGAGGAAATTCCATACTGTTTTCTACAGTGGCTGCACCAGTTTGCATTCCCATCAGCAGTGCAGGAGGGTTCCTTTTTCTCCACATCCTTTCCAGCACTTGTCATTTGTTGATTTGTTGACGATAACCATTCTGACAGGTGTGAGATGGTATCTCATTGTTATTTTGATTTGCATCTCATGGATGATTAGTGACTTTGAGCATGTTTTCATATGTCTCTGGGCCTTCTGTATGTCCTCTTTCGAAAAGTGTCTATTTAGATCAGTGATGGGCAACCTTTTGAGCTTGGTGTGTCAAACTTTGCCAAAAAACTGAGCATAACTTGGGTAGTGTGTCACTTTGAGGAAAAAACATTATTTCGCAAATGTTTCATCCTCAGGAGCAGCAAATGTTTCATCCTCGGCATGCGGCTGCCTTAGCGGCCGCGTGTCATCAGAAATGGCTATGCATGTCAGTGCTGACACGCGTGTCATAGGTTCGCCATCACTGATTTAGATCCTTTGACCATTTTTTTTATTGGATTGTTTATCTTCCTTTTGTTAAGTTGTATGAGTTCTCTGTAAATATTGGAGATTAAAACCTTATCAGAAATATCATTGGCAAATATGTTCTACCGTGCAGTGGGCTTTCTTGTTTTGTTGGTTTCTTTTGCTGTGCAGAAGCTTTTTATTTTGATGTAGTGTTATTTGTTTATTTTCTCCTTAGTCTCCTTTGCCCTAGGGGCTGTGTCTGATATTGTTATGACATATGTCTGCTATTTTGCTGCCTATGGCATCTTGTAGGATTTTTATGGTTTCCCATGTAAGGTACTTTAGTATACACAGCACAAGGATAGTACTCCAGAGAAAAATGACATACACTGAGGCAGTATTGATGATAAGCATCCACAGAATTTCAGATTATCTGGCCAAAATCACAATAATGGGACAGGATATGGAATAAAAGAAGTAATATTTGAGATAATGACATTTACAATAAATCTAGCTCAAAAAATCATTTTTAGAAAGCCAACATCAGCCTATAGAGGTCTCCATTGGATTCCCGTGTTTTAAGAAAGTCTGTACTGTCCAGTTAACTCAGTGGTTAGAGCTTTGGCTCTAGGAGCGAATGGTCTCTGGTTCCATTATGGTCAAGGGCAAAGACCTCAGTTGCAGGTTTAATCCTAAGGCCAAGTCCAGGCACACAAAGGAGGCAACCCATAGATGTGTCTCTCTCTTCTGGATGTTTCTCTCTCTCTCTCTCTCTCTCTCTCTCTCTCTCTCTCTCTCTCTCTCTCTCGTCTCTTTCTCTCCACATCCTCCCATCATTCCACTCTCTCTAGAAGTAAATGGAAAAAGAATCATAGGGTGAGGGGAAAAAAAAGAAAAAGAAAGACTACACATTGACTGACTTGTGCTTCCTACTTAGTGTTTTTAGACATTAGAAACTTTGGTTTCTCTAGAGAAAGCAGTTTCTAGTTCACCATGAGCTCTACACTCTCCAGTTTCCAAAGCTATGTTGCAATCCCTCAGAATCACCTTCTCTCATGGGTAAGTTAATTTTTAGCACTCAAAGACTAACCTATGTTAAAAAATAAAGATTATTTTATTCAAAAAGCATTGGGAATTTTTGTACTTAAATAAAAGCAGTGAGGGTATCATGACTATGACAAATTATGTGGGATTATTCTGAGACTTGTGGTCTTGATTCTATTGGCCTCTTATGTGAAAGAAGGCAGAATTCCACTGAGATCAGATGATTCTGGTAAAGGTTCTTTATAGAGACGTGCATTTTACTTTTCAAACTGGAAAAGTAAAATGTACATCTTACTTTTCAAAAGGAAATAGGCCCCATATGCACTTGTCCTGGCCCCGCCACCCCTCTCAGACTTTCTCAGGGAGGTCCCAGTGACCACCCTGGCTTCATGTTTCTGTCTTATCACCTGTTGTAGCTATCCTGCCCCATTGTTTTTGGGATATCCTCCACTAGAATGCCAGCAACCAAAGACAGAGCACTTGATACTTTCCAAGTCTTGAAGAGTCAACAGTGTCCACAGCCTCAGTCCTTACAGGCCATAGCTGTGTCTGCCTGAGACAGCTGCCCTCCATGCAGCCTAATTTGCTTTCTGATGCATGTGGATGTATATGGGCAATGTTGAGGGGAACAACTCTTAGGCCCATAATTATCCCCTAGAAATAAGAAACTGGATATTGCTGGAGAGGGCAGGGACAGTCCTGTGAGACTCCTGGTCTCTGGATAATAGGTCACACCCTTGCCCACGTGATAGCTAGGATGAAACATAATAGAGCAGCGGTTCTCAACCTGTGGGTCACGACCCCTTTAGGGGTCGAACGACCCTTTCACAGGGGTCGCCTAAGACATCCTGCATATCAGATATTTACATTACAATTCATAACAGTAGCAAAATTACAGTTATGAGGTAGCAACAAAAATAATTTTATTGTTGTGTGTCACCACAACATGAGGAACTGTATTAAAGGGTCACAGCATTAGGAAAGTTGAGAACCACTGTAATAGAGGAAGGTACCTAGGGATGCTCAGAACATCACTCCCAACCTTCTGTATCCTGATAATATAGTGGGAGTGCACGGCCATCCGGGAGCACTGTGACCAGCAGGAGGACGTAGCCCCAGTGCTCTCTCCAATGGGGATGGGGAGAACTGTGGAGAAACCACATTTAGCACATGTTCATGCACAGAATGAGTGGAAACCACAGGATCACCATTGATGTAAATGTCAGCATATTTTACCATGATTCCCAATGGAAGTGCAGACCAGGGCAATTGAAATGATAACATGCTTAGAGGCAGGGTAGTGACTGATGTTAATGTAAAAGAACATGGATGCTGGAATGCTTGCAGTCCTGTGTCCTTCCCAATCACCGCAGTGTGTGAGCTGAGGCAGCCAGAGACTTAAACAACTTCACACTCAGAAGTGGTTCTGAGTTTACTACCAGTGAACACTGACCAAACTCCTTTTAGTTTGATGTTCATTCCTTTGAATCTTGCCCGTGATGGCTTAGGGAAGCTCAGGGACAAAGTGCACACAGATGAAGAGAAAGCAATCCATGCTGACTGACTCCTGTGGTTATTTCCTACCAATGCCCATTCCTCTCCTTCACACCTGAAAAGTCCCCCAGATTGCTTTCACCATGTGGTGTCCTTCATAGGGCCCACCAAGTATATCAGGTTCCCCTCCTGACCCCCTGAATTTGGCTGCAGCCCTGTGATGTGCTTTGACCAATGAAATGTGTTGGGAGTGAAGTCTGTGAGACTGGCATTCTCTCTGTTCATTGCTACTAACACCTACATGGTAACTGCACCTTTATCCTGGTCCCTGGAGAACCAGGGAGGGCATGTGGCATGAACAAGAAAGACACCTTCTTTACTCTAAGCCACTAAAGCTTTGGGGCTATTTGTTACTATTACATCTAGCCTGTCTAATGGGTGTGCATTAACAATTTTGCACTCCAGGAGGCAGCAGAGCCTAACATTAGAAGTAGAGCTATGTTATTAGAAGCACATGGGTTTGCCTTCCAGTCCTGCCTTTATTTGACTCTACAATCAGGCAATTTACATTAAGCCTATGAGCATCAATTTCCTCTTCATAAAATATCAGGTTGCAGAAAGACTAAATGACATAATGCATGTAAAGCATTGAATTCAAGGCCTGGCACCTGTAGAAAACATTCGGTAGCTATTAGCTCCATAGCTTCACAATGTGAATTGACTATCAACATTCTAACAATGTATGCAATGTCAACTTTTTGTTCTTTGTAGCATTTCAAATTTTGTTTTTAAACATATAAAATTGGATTATATACATATTCTCTAATAGCCTTATTTGTCTCTTAATAATGTGATATTTTTATTTTATTTCATTTTCAAAATATATTTTATTGATTTGTTTACAGAGAGGAAGGGAGAAGGATAGAGAGTTAGAAACATCGATGAGAGAGAAACATTGATCAGCTGGAACAGAACCTGGGACCCTTCAGTCCACAGGCTGATGCTCTATCCACTTTAATAGAGGTATCATACCAGCTCTTTAAAGGTACATTATTACTACTTTGAACACTAGCCAGCTATCATTTTCATTTCTTAGTGTTTTAAATACTTTCATACTACTATATAGTTCTATAAAAATGAATTTTTAAGTGTTTCACCAACTTTCTTCCAAAAACGCCAACTCATCTTGACGGGAATAATAAATGTAAACAGTATCGCACTCATTTCTCAGCTCTTTGAACATGATTTCCAACTGACAAAATTGTGTCGTTCAAATATTAAATCTATTTGAACATGTATTTCTAGTGTATGAAGCACATTCCTAAATACTTCCCTAGTCTATCGTTGTGAATTCTGTGTTACATTCACATTTGTCCAGTGATTGAAGCCCATACATTGTGAATTCCAAATGTTAATACACCATAACCCTAACCTGAACCCTAACCCTAACCCTAGCCCTAACCCTAACCCTAACCCAAGCCCTAACCCTAACCCAAGCCCTAGCCCTAACCCTCACCCTAGCCCTAAACCTAACCCTTGCTCTAGCCCTAGCCCTAACCCTAACACCACCCTAAGCCCCTAAGCCCCTAATCCTAACCCGTTATCTAGTAACCGGTAATTGGCTAACTAGTAACCAGTAAACTGGTAACTGGTAAACCATTGACTGGTTAACTGGTAAGCGGTAAACAGTAAACTGGTAACCGGTAAACTGGTAAATGGTTAACTGGTAACCGGTTAACTAGTAACATGGTAACTGTTATAGTTACCTGGTTACCAGTTAACCGGTAACCGGTAACCAGGTACCTAGCAACATCTGAACCTGTTAACTATCAACCTGGTATAGTTAGGAAACACAGGTGGCAACCTGAACTAATAATCCTCAGAGCTAAATTGCCAGACAGCCACCAAAACCTAGAAAGCCTATCCTGCAGCAACCTACCCCCGCCTGCCTTCCTCCCTCCCTTCCTCCTTCCCTCCCTCCCTCCCTGCCTCCCTCCCTTTCTTCCTTCCTTCCCCTTTTCGGTCCTCCCTCTCCTCTGTGAGTAAGATGGAACTAACCTGAATGGGAATCAAAAATGTTAGCAGACAATGCAGCAGCAAAGGAAAGCCCAGCAAACATCACTTGGAAACAGGACCCCTGGTCCTGGGTGACAAAAATGATCAGCACGAGACAAATGACACACACAGAAAGGAAATCAAATGCAGGCAACAGCACTGTCACCCTGCATTCATCACTGGAGAAACATGCCAGCGATGTAAGGAAACTGCAACACATAATGAAGCTTTTAAGCCACACAACCATGAAACACCAAGCAATGAGAAGGCAAAGATTAATGGGAATGAGAGAGACACCCAACAAAAGGGCAAATCAGAACAACACTCACATAAGGAAGGAGATTTTCGAATAATTGCCAAACACAATGTCCATGAAAATGAGGACCTGAGCAGCGTCACACAGGCACATATGCTAGATTCACAGGTTTGTAGGACACAGCATGAGTGTGACAGGTAATCATAACTCCAGACATAGGTGACTCTGGAACACTGACGCAATGGAAATAAGCCTCTGGAACTGAGGGAAATCAACCGGGAAGCAAATCACATGTCCAAGAAGGCCTCATCACACTGGAGAACAACTGCGGCCCCAGCTTTCTGCGCTGCACCTGGCATGCATACCAAACAAAGACAAACTATCAGTGTCTGGAAAGTGCATGCAGGGATATGTTTCCAGAGACGTACTTGGGGGGAGGAGAACACTGGCAGAGTGAAGGGCCAGGTGCATTCGCTGCTCACTGCATGGGCACCTATATGGGCTAGCAAACAAGCACGCAAGCATCCATAAGGTCATGGATGTCAAGTGACCCAGGCAGCCAAGCATACACCGCATAAAAAATCATTATGGGAAACATCAGTGTGTGCACATTAGACGCCACCCACAAATTGGAGACAATGTGAGGTGGGATGGATGCAGTGTTTGCTGGAAGGAAGCACAGTGAAATAAAATGCCCTCAAAACAACTACAAGTAAATGTTTCAGGAGGAACAACATGGAAAACTGCAATGAAAAGCAAGGGAGGGAGCACTTCAACAAACAGCACTGACAGTCAAGAAATGCAGTTGCAAGCAACTGCTTTGGTCTCAAAAAACAGTCTTCTGGAAACATACCCACACAGAAATGTGTCTGACAGAAGTAGTTGAAAACCCTGACAATGCAGCGAGCGGAAAACAAGAACATAACGCAGAGAACAAAGGTCTGTTTTGCAAGCACTTCAAGTGTCAAAGAAGCATGTGGTGCTGACACGCCGATACAGAAACTGCGGCTGACCAAACCACAGCATGTATGAACGTGACAGAGAACACTGGAAAAGTAAGCCTGAAAGTGTGACACATAAGGAATGTGGAGCAAACACCGAACGTCTCCAGACAATGCCAATAAAAGCAGTTATGGGGAAAAGTAACCTGGAATAAATTCGCTGCAGCGCAAACTGTCATGTAAGCCAAAAGCCACCCAACAATAACAGTGGCAGCCATATAGCAGAAGGTAACTGAGGGTTCAAGAAGCCAATGGCACAAGAAGGCGGAAAGTGCCCCTGCATGCAGGAACACAGGAAAGCAATAAGAAACACTGCATCTGGCGAAGACCATGTGGCACAAGGAAAGAAAAATGAGCGCTAAACAGACGTCACAGTACTGCCAAACTGCACTCTTACACATTGTTTGCCTACAAAGTACCCGGCAAAGCCTCCAAATTGAAAGAAAGAAAACTGCTTTCCCATAATCACTCACCGGTTGGCAGCAGAGATCCATCACAGTAAAGGAGCTTCCCAAATCGCCGCACCTCGCATGACTTCTCCAAGGTCTGAAACGTAGAGAGAAACGTCACTACAACCAGAAATAACACCTAGTCCTAGACCATGCAGGCACAAACCTTTAGTGAAATGGCATGCCATTCCAAGAATAGCCACAAGATGGCAGCAGAGGATCACATGCGCACGATGCAAGGGAGAAAAGACAGGAGCATCAATTTTAACAGTAGCCACAAGGTGGCAGCAGAGGATAAAAAAATCAAATGCGCATGCTGCAAAGGAAAGAAAAAACAGGCTTTATCTCTGAAGGAAGGTGCATGTAAAGGGAAACCACAGGCAGAAAAGGAAAAGGACTAAGCTGAGCATAAGGCACTCGGGACCCCAGAAGGGGCGGACGGCCGCGCAGGCTGACAAATAAGCTCGGCGAAATTGGGGGACAGACCCCGGCACGCAAAAGTCTCAGCGACAAAAGCACAGGCAAAGGCGCGCAAACTTTGTCCAAGACACTCAACACGGGGCACACATTGCAAATCACACCCCACAATGGACCATCCAACACAGGTTCCCTGTGCAACTCACCTCAGGAAGCAGGCAGGACCGTGGGCTTAAGGGAACATGGCAATCCCACAGGCAGGGCCCATCTCTTCAGGCGCTGTACCAAGAAGTCAGGCCAGTGACAGGGGGAGAAGAGGTCACTGCTCCCCGAAGGATTGCAGAGGGGTGAAACGATGCGGATCACATGCCTGTATTCAGGACAGGGGCCTGCCTTGTGACTTTTGCATCTGAACCTTAGGGCTGAGCTGAGCAATTGTCGTCTGGCAGCAGAGTCTACCTAACTCAAAGATGTCTGGGCAAGTGGTGACTTCCCTCTTTCCGGAGCCCCGAGGGCAGAACCAAAGGCGCTGGGGCACTCGCCCTTTGTCATGACTATCAAGGTAATGGCCCAACATCAGGTAGGGCAAGCACGCAGCGCCCCTTCCTGCAAGATAAGGGAATGCCCATCATCCCACTGTTGACCCAATCTCTGCCCTTTCCGCGCGGATCCCTGCCCCACACCCAGAATCTGGCATCCAATGAATTCCGTGTGGGCCAGTGACACAGTTTACTTTTGAGGAGAAAAGATAAGTGAGCAGCGCAAACTCCCCTTCCTCTCCCCGAGGCACAAATCAGTAATTCACCTTCCGTGCAGATGTTCAAAGAGCCACTGCAAAGCACTCACTCAGTAAACTACAGGAGGAGCAGCAGCAAAGACCTTAAGTTCACCTCACTCATCACAGCAGCGGGAGGATTCCAAAGCAGCTCACCCGGGAGCACCATGTGGACTGGGACTCGGTGCTCGGATCCAGCAAGGGGCCCATTGTGCCCCGCCATCAGCCCGGCACCGCAAGCGGTGAACCTGGGTGAGTTATCTCTTGGAGGCACCACATTTCCTTCTTTCTGTAGAATGCAGGAATTCAATTAACTCAGCCTCACTATGAGATGATCGGATGGGGCACAACTGACATCAAGGGGTAGGGGAACCCAGCGCGAGGCAATTCTGGAGGGGACATGTGGGTGGCTGTGGCTGATTTTGGCTGATCAATGCACATGAAGTTCACAGAGTGAGGGCAGGGAATCAGGGACTAAGAAATTTGAGCTGAACAAGGTCAGCTCAGAGGAGGAAGGGGGAGATGCTCCCTCCCAGGCAACTCCCAGGTGCCCTTAGGCGACTTACAAGCTCTGGTGGAGGAGTGAGGGGGCACAGCTGAGGAGGGACCTGCTTGCCCATAGGTAATTCAGTCAGGCGGCATAAGTGAGTTTGTCAACATGGGGAGCTCCCATAAGGCCTAGTAAGCCAGCTCCGCCAGACAGTGTGCCTCTTTCAGACAGCTGAGTGAGGAATCAATGCAGGTAACAGGGCTGAATTCCAACATGAGGGGCGCTACCCTCACGGACCTCAGCCCTGAAGCACCACAATCTGGAAACGATACCATACATCCCTAGGAAATCAGGACATACTCCAGTGACCCACTCCAAAAAGTAATAATAATAAGGAAATGTGAAACACATTTAAGATTCCCTTGGCCTTGATGCCTGAGGACCCACAACCACAGCAGTCACCCGTAAAACCACAGCAGGGCAAAGCCAAAGCATCCATGACCCCACCTCAGCGTACAATGTGAAAAGTAGGGATTCTTCGAGGAACAGAAAATCTTGTCTTGTGCACGCCAAAAGAAGCAAAGACGACAATAAACCTAAGGAAATGGAAACTCAGGTTCATCGGAAAATAACTGAGTCCTGTGGAAGAACAAAAATATCCATGGGTGTGTAAAAACGACAGAAGGCTTCGGAAACAAGTAAGTTAAAAGACTCCACTTGGTGCTCCCCAAGTGCACTCTCTACTGTCTGAGATTGCTTCTGCTTTCTCTCACTCCACCTAAGCTCATACCTCCTCTACGTCTGTTCTACTAACCCTAACGATGTGATGGGAAATGGGAAGACAAAATCTGGAAAATGTAAGACCGGGATCACAGCAGCTGCACATCCGGGAAAGGCTAGTGCAGATAGTCATTACTCTGCTGCAAGTAGGTGGACCTGAAAAATCAATCATTGCGAATACGCATGGGTAATGGTGCCTTTTTTTTTTTTTTTCAAAGGTGGACATCACCGGAAAAAGAAGGAAAGACATTTCTGAGGTGGACAGCCGATGGCTTCCCTGGAAAACCAATCTGCAGAGGAGGCTGAAGCACAGCACCCCCTGTAGCAAACAGGAGCTGCCGCGCTAAGAGGTGAGTGCCTGTGGAAAGAGGAAGAGTGCCTGTGTGGGAGCACAAAGAGAACTTGTGCCTAGCTCTTGCTTGGGCGGGGGGGGGGGGGGGGGGGGGGGGGTGGCGGGCGTAGAGCCTACTCTAAAGAGGGTGGTTGGTACAACTTTCCATGGTGTGCAGATGGGGGCGCGAGGCGCGGGAAGGAGACAGCTAGAGAGAGGTGCATTCCAGCAGACAAGTAGCCTGTCTCCCTGGGGCCAGAGCAGACTCGTGTGTACAGGGAAAGGCATAGTAACCGCTGGTCCTCAGGAATCCCAATCAATTCCCATATTTCCCGAAGGTGACTCAGGGCTTTTTGGAGATATAATGTGGAGTCCTCCGCAATCACCTCACTGGGAAGCAAAAGAGAAATTAGCTGCATGAGCCACTGCCTCTGACAAACAGAAGTATTTATAGCCCTGGATGGTTAGGTCAGTGGTTAGAGCATTGCACCACAGACCAAAGAGCCTCAGGTTCAATTCTCTTTTATTCCCAGTCAAGGACACTAGGTGTCGTCATTAATAATGCGGATTTTTTTCAATAGATGGAGTTACACATATGTTGATATATATGTGATTTGATATGTATGCTATTTTGTTGTATTGACAACAAGCTTCAAAGCTTCATATGTCACATTTTCTGAAGGTGTTAACATCATAGGTATTTTTACGCTTAAAAATCTAAAATTTTGTGCCAAAAATAAAGAGCATTTGCGGGAAGTTTTAATTCATTACTTTATTTTGAAGAAAAGTTCTGCTGAATATTTCCGGAAGCTTATGGTGAACATGCTCCATCTCAAGATACTTGTGAACGCTGGTTTAGACGCTTTAAAAGTGATGATTTCAATGTGAAAAACAAAGAATGTCCAGGTCAACCGAAAAAGTTTGAAGACCAACCATTACAAACATTATTGGATAAAGGTGCGTGCCAAACTCCAAGAAAAATTGCAAAAAGATTAACCATTGCTCCACAAACAATTTCCAATAGTTTACCAGCAATGGGAAAGTTTTTAAAGGAAAGAAAATGGGTGCCACATCAACTGAACAAAAGACAAATGGAAAACCGAAAAGTCATCAGTAAAATGTTGCTTCAACAGCACGAAAGTCTTTTTTGCATCAATTTGTGACTGGCAATGAAATGTGGATTTATTTTGAGAATCCCAAATGCACAAAATCATGGGTTGATCCAGGTCAACCATCAACATTGAATGCCAGGCCAAATCGCTTTGGAAAGAAGACAATGCTCTGCGTTTGGTGGGATCAGGAAAGTGTGGTGTATTATGAGCTTCTAAAACCAGGTGAAACCGTTAATTCTGATCCCTCCAAACAACAAATAAATCAATTTGAACTACGTTTTGATCATAAAACAACCAGAATGGGCCAGAAGACATGGCATAGTAATTAAGCTTTATGGTGACGCACCATCACACACTTCAACACTAGTTAAAGACACATGAAAAGATCTTGCCTGTGAAGTATTAACCCACTCACCATATTCACCAGACCTTGCTCCTTCAGATTACCACTTGTTCCAATCAATGGCAAATGCACTTTCTGAGAAGCACTTCAAAACATATGAAGAAGTGGAAAATTGGGTCTCTGAATGGTCTTCCTCAAAACAAGAAAAGTTCTATTGGGACGGTATCCACAAATTACATGAAAGATGGGCGAAATGTGTAGCTAGCGATGGACATTACTTTGAATAAAGCACTTTTGATGTTTCTCTTGAAAATATCCTGTTTTCTTTGATTACAAAATCTGCATGATTAACCGGTACAGCTAGTATATACCTTGGTTGAAGACTGGATCCCTGGCCCTGGTCAGGGTGTGACCTGTAATTCTCCTATCCTTCCAGTAAAAAACAAAAACACTGAAATGGGAAAGGATGGAGATTTGTACAGGATCCCGTACCTATCTGGGGAGGAGCAGGAGGTGGGAGTGGGCAAGGCTAGGTCCTTGTGAGTAGCGCCCCATGTGAGAAAAGGGGAAACTTGAGGCCTACAATGGAAGCAGGCAGGGTAGGTAAGGGGCTCAAACCCCTCCTGCCTGCCTTCCTGTGCCCCTTAGGGGGCTGTCCAGCCTAGCGCAAGGGCTAGCGAGGCAGGGAAGGAAGAAAAGAGGGTGTGAGCCACACCTGGTGAGACACAGGTAGTTTGGGGCATCCTGGGGCCAAGCAGTCCATCCATTGGCCACACCTGCTGCTGCCGCAGGTCAGGTGTGGGCAATGGACGGGACTGCTCGTCAGAGCGAGATGGGGCTCTGGCCCCTTCAAGGCTAGGGGAGCCCTCCAGTGTAGCCAGGCTGTGCCCTGATTGACTTGTGGGGTTGGGCGCTGAGGCCTGGCCAGGGGACATCTCCTTAGAGCTGAGCCAGTGCCCAGAACATCAGGCTTGGAGCCCCAAGGAGAGGACCTTCTTACATTAACACAAAATTATCATGTAGCTTTCATTTCATTTATTTATATATATTTAAAGTACACCTTTTGAAATTAGCCTTATGCATATATAATTTCAGAGAGGAAGGGAGAGGGAGAGAGAAACATCAATGAAGAGAGACAATCATTCATCGGCTGCCTCCTGCATGCTCCACACTGGGGATGGAGCCTGCAACCCGGGAATGTGCCCTTGGTCGGAATTGAACCCAGGACCAGTCCCCAGCCAGTCCCCAGGCCAATGCTCTATCTGCCAAGCCAAACCTGCAAGGGCGTGTAACTTTTATCTTAAAGGCGAGAAGCCACATTCCCATCCTGTCTCAAGTCACAGGCTAGTAAATGAAGTGTGACACCCTCGCTCAGGGCCCAGAGGGGCCTCTGGAAGCCCCACAGGTCCTGCACCTGGGACGGGCGTCCCCCCTCTTGCATCCCCAACTCCCCCACAGCCCGCACCTTCTCCTCATGATGGAAGTCCACGACCTACTTCACCAGAAACCTGAACTGAGCACTGCCACCAGCCCCTACCACCTGCTAGCACAGGATCTGCCACTTCCAGAGCCATTAGGCACCTGCCAGGGTCTTAAAGCAAGCAACTCAGCGGAGCAGGCCTGCGATTGGTGCTCCATCCTGTCGCTCCCGGAGAAATCCCGCCTTCTCCATGCCCCCAGCGGCTCCCTGCAGGTTTGATTCCAAGTGCATTCAGTTGCATGGAAGGGACAAAGAGCATGGAGATCCCACTGCCCAGGCGCTGCACATAAAGGCTTCCCTTCCACACCAGCTCGGTGTGGCCAGAGCGGGTAAATCATGCTGGAAAGTAACCAGAACCGGGGACGTAGCCAAGGCTCCCAGGACCTCCGAACCACAAGAGATTAGGAGCTGGCAATCCATGCTCCAGGGCCTCCAGGAGGGACTCTGTGCTCAAACCATCTAAGTCAGCCTGTGAACCTGCAGCCAAGGTCAGGCGGCCCCAGGGCAGGGTCCTCCCAAGACAGCAATTTCTCTGCCTCCTGAAGTGCCTCCTGCCGCTGCCCCCTCACCCTACAGGCCGTCCCCACCCTCAGCCCTGCAAGCTGGCACAGCTGCCACTGCGTTTACCTTTAAAAACACATTTTAAAAAATTGATTTAAGGGAGGGAAAGGGATAGAAAGAGAAACTTCCATGATGAGAATAACTGACCGGCTGCCTCCTGCACCCCCACACCGGGATGGAGCTTCAAACCAGGAATCAGACCCGTGACCTTCCGGTTCCTAGGTCAAAGCTCAACCACTGAGCCTCACTGGCCTGGTGCACCCACGTGTAATCACTGTGCCCAGGAAAGAAAGACTCCTTGGTTGTGGGCTGTTAAATCTGTTAACTTAGTGTTAACACCGCATTTGCTCTGAGGGTGTCCTGGGTTTGATCCACCCCTGCGGAGGGGTCACCCCAGCTCCCGATCTCTTGCGGTTCGGAGGTCCTGGGGGCCTTGGCTACGTCCCCGGTTCTGGTTACTTTCCGGGGGGCGTCTCTGGAGCCTGGAGGGTCCCTGATTCCGGACATTTGTATCTGCTGGTTAAGCAAAGTGTTAAAGCGCTCGAGTCCGTAAAAGGTTCAAGGAGGAGGACTGGCGAGAGATGAGGACTCAATGCAAAGTGTGCCTCTCACAGGAAGGGGGTGTAAGGAGGGTCTCTGGCCACCTGCGATGGACATTCCTGGGACAATGAGCAACATTTGAATCCCGCCAGAGGACTGGGCGGAAGAGATGCATCAGCGTGAACTTCCCGATTCTGATGGTTGTGCAGGAGAAGGCCTTGGTTTATAGGAAATTGCCCCTGAAGTATTTGGGAGAAAAAATTAAACTATTTGGGGGAGTCAGGGGGTATCAAACGGGTAATTTCAGATTGCTCAAGAAGAGAGTTCTCTGTGCTAGTTATTTAACTGTAGTTTTGCTGGGTGATGGCTGAAATAAAAGTTTAAACAGACAACGCAATTCCAGACATGTCCACAAGGCAGCGCGCTCAGACCACAAAACTGGTTTTACAGGGTGTATGGGTTAATAATACATAGGGACTTCATCACAAGTCACAAGGAACAACAACAGCCTGTAATTATTGGAATCCAGAGTCTAGGTCAGTGGTCGGAAAACTGCGGCTCGCGAGCCATGCGCGGCTCTTTGGCCCCTCGAGTTTTTAGCAAAGGCCAGCTTAGGAGTTCCCTAATTCAATGTACCTACCTATATAGTTGAAGTTTAAAAAATTTGGCTCTCAAAAGAAATTTCATTCGTTGTACTGTTGATATTTGGCCCTGTTGACTAATGAGTTTTCCGACCACTGGTCTAGGTCAGTGGTCCGCAAACTCATCAGTCAACAGAGCGAGCAAACTGATCCACAGTTTGTAGACCACGGCCAGAGATGGAGTTACCAGTAATGAATTAAAACTTCCCGCAAAGGCTCTTTTTTGGCACTAAATTCAACATTTTTACGCCATGCTCTGCTCTCAGCACCCAACCAGGAGCCTGGGTAGCCCTGACTCTACTCTCAGCACCCTGCGGGGAGCCTGAGAGGCACTGTGCTCTGCTCTGAGCACCCTGCCGCCAGCCCGGGAGGCACTGACTCTGCTCTCAGCACCCAATTTGGAGACAGGGAGGCACTGACTCTGCTCTCAGCACCCAACCAGGAGCCTGGGTAGCCCTTACTCTACTCTCAGCACCCTGCGGGGAGCCTGAGAGGCACTGTGCTCTGCTCTGAGCACCCTGCCGCCAGCCCGGGAGGCACTGACTCTGCTCTCAGCACCCAATTTGGAGACAGGGAGGCACTGACTCTGCTCTCAGCACCCAATTTGGAGACAGGGAGGCACTCACTCTGCTCTCAGCACCCTGCTGGGAACAAAGGGAGGCACTGACTCTACTCTTATCTCCTAATTTGGAGACAGGGAGACACTGAATCTGCTCTCAGCACCCTGATGGGAACCCAGGAGGCACTGTGCTCTGCCCTCAGCAGCCTGTAGGTAGGTCGGGAGGCACTGTGCTCTGCTCTCAGCACCCAATCGGGAGCCTTGGAGGAACTGACTCTGCTCTCAGTACCCTGCAAGGACCTCGGGAGGCACTGTACATTGCTCTCAGCACATTGCTGGCAGGCCAGTAATCACTGACTCTGCTCTCAGCACCCTGCTGGGAGCTTGGGACACACTGTCTCTGCTTGAACACCCTGCCAGGAGCACGGGAGACACCATGCTCTACTCTCAGCACACTGCCAGGAGCACAGGAGGCACTAACTCTGTCCTCAGCACCCAACCAGGAGGCACTGACTCTGCTCTCAGCACCCAATTTGGAGACAGGGAGCCACTGACTCTGTTCTCAGCACCCTGCCGGGAGGCCGGGAAGTACTGACTCTGCTCTCATCACCATACCGCGAGCCCAAGAAGCACTGTGCTCTCCTCTCAGCACCCAACTGGGAGCCTGGGAGGTACTGACTCTGCTCTCACTACCCTGCCAGGAGCTCGGTAGGCACTGTACTCTACTCTCAGCACATTGCTGGGAGGCCAGTAATCACTGACTCTGCTCTCAGCACCCTGCCGGGAGCTTGGGACACACTGACTCTGCTCTGAGCACCCTGTCGGGAGCCAGGCAGGCTCTGTGCTCTACTCTCAGCACCCTGTAGGTAGATCGGGAGTCACCGTGATCTGCTCTCGGCACCCAGTCAGGAACATTGGAGCAACTGACTCTGCTCTCAGTACCCTGCAAGGACCTCGGGAGGCACTGTACTCTGCTCTCAGCACATTGCTTGGAAGCCAGTAGTCACTGACTCTGCTCTCAGCACCCTGCCGGGTGTTTGGGACACACTGACTCTGCTTGAGCACCCTGCCAGGAGCACGGGAGGCACCGTGCTCTACTCTCAGCACCCTGCCGGGAGCACAGGAGGCACTGACTCTGCCCTCAGTACCCAACCGGGAGCCCGGGAGGCACTGACTCTGCTCTCAGCACCCAATTTGGAGACAGGGAGCCACTGACTGCTCTCAACACCCTGCCGGGAATATGGGAGGCACTCACTACTCTCAGCACCCAATTTGGAGACAGAGAGCGACTGACTCTGTTCTCAGCAACCTGCCGGGAGCCCGGGAAGCACTGACTCTGCTCTCAGCACCCTGCGGGGAACAGGGAGGCACTCACTACTCTCAGCACCCAATTTGGAGACAGGGAGCCACTGACTCTGTTCTCAGCACCCTGCCGGGAGCCCGGGAAGCACTGACTATGCTCTCATCACCATGCCGCGAGCCCGGGAGGCACTGTGCTCTGCTCTCAGCACCCAACTGGGAGACTGTGAGGTACTAACTCTGCTCTCAGCACCCTGCTGGGAACCCGGGAGGCATCGTGTTCTGCTCTCAGCACCCTGCAGGTAGTTTGGGAGGCACTGTGCTCTGCTCTCAGCACCCAATCGGGAGCCTGAGAGGCACCATGCTCTACCCTCGACAACCAACCGGGAGCTTGGGAGGCACTGACTCTGCTCTCAGCACCCTGCTGGGAACCTGGGAAGCACCGTGCTCTGCTCTCAGCACCCTGCCAGGAGTCCAGGAGGCACTGACTCTGCTCTCAGCACCCTGCCTGGAGCCCGGGAAGCACTGACTCTGCTCTCAGAACCCTGCCGGGAGTATGGGACGCACTGACTCTGCTCTCAGCACCCTGCCGGGAACCCGAGAGGCACTGTCTCTGCTCTCAGCACCCAACCAGGATCCTCGAAGTCACTGAATCTGCTCTTAGCACCCTGCCGAGAGCCAGTGTGGCACAGTGCTCTGCTCTCAGCACATAGCTGGGAGGCCAGTAATCACTGACTCTGTTCTCAGCACCCTGCCAGGAGCTTGGGACACACTGACTCTGCTCTGAGCACCCTGACCAGAGCCTGGAAGGCACTGTGCTCTACTCTCAGCCCCCTGCCGGGAGCACAGGAGGCACTGATTCTGCCCTCAGCACTGAAACAGGAGCCTGGGAGGCACTGATTCTACTCTTAGCACCCAATTGGAACACAGGGAGCCACTGACTCTGTTCTTAGCACCCTGCCGGGAGGCCGGAAGGCACTGACTCTGCACTCAGCACCCTGCCAGGAACAAAGGGAGGCACTGACTCTACTCTTAGCACCCAATTTGGAGACCCGGAGCCACTGACTCTGTTCTCAGCACCCTGCCGGGTGGCCAGGAGGCACTGACTCTGCTCTCAGCAACCTGCCGTGAGCCCGGGATGCACCGTGCTCTGCTCTCAGCACCCAACTGGGAGCCTGGAAGGCACTGACTCTGCTCTCAGCACCATGCTGTGAACCTGGGAAGCACCGTGCTCTGCTCTCAGCACCCTGCCAGGAGTCCAGGAGGCACTGACTGCTCTCAGCACTCTGCTGGGATCACGGGAGGCACTGAATCTGCTTTCAGTACCCAATTTGAAGACAGGGAGCCACTGACTTTGCTCTCAGCACCCTGCCGGTAGCACAGGAGGCACTGACTCTGCCCTCAGCACCGAAACGGGAGTCCAGGAGGCACTGACTCTGCTCTCAGCACCCTGCTGGGAGTCTGGAAGGCACTGACTCTGCTCACAGCACCCTGCCAGGAACAAAGGGAGGCACTGACTTGACTCTCAGCACCCAATTTGGAGACAGGGAGCCACTGACTCTGTTCTCAGCACCCTGCTGGGAGGCCAGGAGGCATTGACTCTGCTCTCAGCACTCTGTAGGTATGTTGGGAGGCACTCTGCTCTGCTCTCAGCACCCAATCGGGAGCCTTGGAGGAACTGATTCTGCTCTCAGTGCCGTGCAAGGACCTCAGGAAGCACTGTACTCTGCTCTCAGCACATTGCCGGGAAGCCAATAATCACTGACTCTGCTCTCAGCACCCTGCCAGGAACTTGGGACACACTGACTCTGCTCTGAGCACCCTGCCAGGAGCCAGGCAGGCACTGTGTTCTACTCTCAGCACCCTGTCGGGCGCCTAGGAAGCACCTTGCTCTGTTCTCCGCCTGAAACCGAGAGCCCTTGAGGCACTGACTCTGCCCTCAGCACCCAACTGGGAACTGGGGAGGCACTGTGTTCTGCTTTCAGCACCCAACCGGGAGCCCCATAGGCACCGTGCTCTGCTCTCAGCAACCTACCGAGAGCCCGTGAGGCACTGACTCTGCTCTTGGCACTGTGATCTGCTCTCAGCACCCAATCGGGAGCCCAAGAGGCACTGACTCTGCTTTCAGCACACTGCCGGATGCACGGGAGGCATTGTGCTCTGCTCTCAGCACCCAACTAGGTGCCCTGGAGTTACTGACTCTGCTCTCATCACCCTGACGGGATCCTGGGATCCAATGTGCTCTGATCTCAGCACCATGCTGGGAGCTCGTGAGGCACCGTGCTCTGATCTCAGCATTATGCTGGGAGAACTGGAGTCACTATGGTCTACTCTCAGCACCCTGCCGGGAGCCGGAAGGCACTGACTCTGCTCTCCGCACCCTGCCCGGAGCTCAGGAGACCCTGTCTCTTCTTTCAGCACCCTGAATGGAGCCCCTGAGTCACTGACTCTACTCTCAGCAACCTGTTGGGAGCCCAGAAAGCACTGATTCTGCTCGCAGCACCCTGTCCGTATCCCAGCAGGCACCATGCTCTACTGTCACCACCGTGCTGGGAGCTCGGGAGGCACCGTGCTCTGCTCTCAATACCCTACCAGGAACCCGTGCGGCAGTGATTATGCTCTCAGCACCCTGACGGCATCCCGGAAGACACCCTGCTCTCCTCTCAGCACCCTACTGGGAGCCAGGGAGGCACTGACACTGTTCTCACTTCCCTTTCATGAGCCCTGTAGCACTGTGCTCTGTTCTCAGCACCCAACTGGAAGCCCAGTATGTACTGACTCTTCTCCCAGCACCCTGTCGGGAGCTCAGGAAGTACTGACTCGGCTCTCAGCACCATGCCAGGAGCTCGGGAGGCACCATGCTCTGCTCACCCTACCGGAAACCCGTGAGGCACTGACTATGCTCTCAGTAACCTATCGTGAGCCCGGTAGGGTCTGACTCTGCTCTCAGCACCCTCCCAGGAGCCCAGTAGGCACTGTACTCTGCTCTCAGCTCCCAACCAGGAGCCCGAAAGGCACTGGCACTGCTATCAGCACCAAACCAGGAGCCCTGAAGGCACTAACTCTGCTCTCATCACCCAACCGGGAGCCCGGAAGTAACTGATTCTGCTCTCAGCACACTGCCGTGAGCCCGGGAGGCACTGTGCTCTGCTCTCAGCACCCAAATGGGAGCCCGGGAGGCACCGACTATGGTCTCAGCACCCTGCCGGGAGCCCGGGAGCAACTGTGCTGTGCTCTCAGCACCCAACTGGGATCATGGGAGGCACTGACTCTGCTCTCAGCACCCTGCCCGGAGCTTGGGAGACCCTGTCTCTGCTTTCAGCACCCTGAATGGAGCCCGTGAGTCACTGACTCTGCTCTCAGCAACCTGTTGGGAGCCCGAAAAGCACTGATTCTGCTCGCAGCACCCTGTCCGTATCCCAGCAGGCACCATGCTCTGCTGTCACCACCGTGCTGGGAGCTCGGGAGGCACCATGCTCTGCTCTCAGCACCCTACCGGGAACCCGTGAGGCACTGACTATGCTCTCAGTGCCCTATCGTGAGCCCGGTAGGGTCTGACTCTGCTCTCAGCACCCTCCCAGGAGCCCGGGAGGCACTGTGCTCTGCTCCCAGCACCCTGCCAGGAGCCCAAGAGGCACTGTGCTCTGTACTCAACACCCTGCCAGGTGCCCGGGAGGCAATGACTCTGCTCTCAGCACCATGTTGTGTGTCCGGAAGGTACTGACTCT
Organism: Cnephaeus nilssonii; assembly: GCF_951640355.1. NCBI lineage: Eukaryota > Metazoa > Chordata > Mammalia > Chiroptera > Vespertilionidae > Cnephaeus > Cnephaeus nilssonii. The sequence continues at coordinate 5,729 of NW_027645413.1, read as the reverse complement.
GCTTTCAGCACCCTGCTGGGAGCCTGAGAGGCTCTGACTCTGCTCTCAGCACCCACCTGGGAGCCTGGGAGGTATTCATTCTGCTCTCAGCACCATGCCGGGAGCCCGGGAGCCTCTGTGCTCTAATCTCAGCACCCAACTTGGTGCTCAGGAGGCACTGAATCTGTTCTCAGCACCCAGCCGAGAGCCCAGGAGGCATTGTGCTCTGCTTTCAGCACCCAACTGTGAGCCTGGAAGTCACTGACTCTGCTCTCAGCACCCTGCCAACTCGGGATGCACCATGCTCTGCCCTCAGCACCCTGCCGGGAACCCAGGAGTCATTGACTCTGCTCTCAACACCCTGCCAGGAGCTCAGGAAGCACTGTGCTCTGCTCTCAGCACCCTACCATGAACCCTTGAGTCAGTGACTCTGTTCTCAGCTCCCTGACAGGAGCCTGGGAGATACCGTGCTCTTCTCTCAGCAAACAGCCAGGAGCCCGTGAGGCGCTTACTCTGCTCTAAGCACCCAAACGGGAGCCTGGGAGGCACTGACTCTGCTCTCAGCACCCTGCTGGGCACGCAGGAGGCACTGACTCTGCTCTCAGCACTCTGCTGGGAGCCAGGGTGGCACCGTGCTCTGCTCTCAGGATCCTGGTGGGAGCCAGGGAGCCACTGTGCTCTTCTCTCAGCACCCATGGGGAGTCTGGGAGGTATTGACTCTGTTCTCAGCCCCCTGATAGGAGCCTGGGAGACACTGACACTGCTCTCAGCACCCTCCAGGGAGCCCGAGAGGCACTGTGCTCTGCTCTCAGCACCCAAACAGGAGCACAGGAGGCATCATACTTTCTTCTTAGCACCCAACCGGGAGTCCGGGAGGCACTGTGCTCTGCTCTCAGCTCCATGCTGGGAGCCCGAGAGGCACTGTGATCTGTCCTCAACACCCTGCCAGGATCCCAGGAGGCACTGAGTCTGCTTTCAGCACCCTGCTGGGAGACCGGGAGGCTCTGATTCTGCTCTCAGCACCCTCCTGGGAGCCCTGGAGGCACTGTGCTCTGCTCTCAGCTCCCAACCAAGATCCCGGAAGGCACCGGGTCTGTTCTCAGCACCAAACCTGGAGCCCGGAAGTCACTGACTCTGCTCTCAGCAACCTGCCGAGAGCCTGGGCGGCACCATGCTCTGCTCTAAGCACACAACCGGGAGCCCGGGAGCCACTGACTCTGCTCTCAGCACACTACTGTTAGCCTGAGAGGCACTGTGCTCTGCTCCCAGCACCCAACCAGGTGCCCGGGAGGCACTGGCTATGCTCCCAGCACCCTGCCAAGAGCCCAGGAGGCACTGACTCTGCTCTCAGCACCCTTCCAAGAGCTCGGGATGCACCATGCTCTGCCCTCAGCACTCTGCTGGGAACCCAGTAGTCATTGACTCTGCTCTCAGCACCCTGACGGGAGCTTGGAGGCACCGTGGTCTTCTCTCAGCACCCTACCATGAACCCCTGAGGCACTGACTCTACTCTAAGCACCCAAATGGGAGCCTGGGAGTCACTGACTCTGCTCTCAGCACCCTGCCAGGAGCCCAGGAGGCACCATACTCTCCTCTCAGCCCCAAACCAGGAGCCCGGAAGGCACTGACTCTGCTCTCAGCACCTTGCCGTGAGCAAGGGAGGCTGAATCTGCTCTCAGCACCAAACGAGGAGCCCAGGAGGCAATAACTCTGCACTCAGCACCCTTCCGGGAGCCCGGGAGGCACTGTGCTTTGCTCTCAGCACGCTGCCGGGAGCCCGCAAGGCATTGACTCAGCTCTCAACACTATGCTGGGAGCTCAGGAGGCACTGCGCTCTGTTCTCAGCATCCTACCTGGAGTCTGGGAGGCAAGGCTCTGCTCTCAACACCCAACCAGGAGCTCTGGAGGCACTGTGCTCTGCTCTCAGCATGCTGCCAGGAGCCCGGGAAGCAATGTGCTCTTCTCTCAGCACCCATCGGGAGCCCGGGAGGTATTGACTTTGCTCTCAGCACCCTGCCGGGAGCCCGGGAGGCACTGAGACTGCTCTCACCACCCTCCAGGGAGCCCGAGAAGCACGGTGCTCTGCTCTCAGCACCCAAACAGGAGCCCGGGAGGCACTGACTCTGCTCTCAGCACGCTACTGGGAGCCTGGGAGGCACAATACTCTCTTCTTAGCACCCAACAGGGAGTCAAGGAGGTATTGACTCTGCTTTCAGCACCATGCCGGGAGCCCGAGAGGCACTTACTCTGCTCTCAGCACGATGCTGGCAGCTCAGGAGGCTCCGTGCTCTGCTCTCAGCACCCTGCGGGAGCCCGTGAGGCACTGACTCTGCTCTGAGCACTCTGCTGGGATCCCGGGAGACACTGTGCTCTGCACTCAGCACCCTGCCGGGAGCCCGGAAGCCACTGACTCTGCTCTCAGCACCCAACCAGGAGTGCAGGAGGCACTCTCTCTGCTCTCAGCACTCTGCTAGGAGCCCGGGAGGCAATGACTTTGCTCTCAGCACCATGCCGGGAGACCGGGAGGCACTGACTCTGCTCTCAGCACCCTACTGGTAGCGCAGGAAGCACTGACTCAGCTCTCAGCAATCTGCAGGAGCCAGGGTGGCACCGTGCTCTTCTCTCAGCACCCAACCGAGAGCCCGGGAGGCACTGACTCTGCTCTCAGCACTTTGGCGATAGCCCAGGTGGCACTAAATCTGCTCTCAGGACCCTACCGGGAGCCCATGAGGCACTGACTCTGCTCTCAGCACCCTACCGGAAGCCCGGGAGGAATTAACTCTGCTCTCAGCACCCAACCAGGAGCCTGGGAGGCACTGTGCTCTGCTCTCAGCACCATGCCAGGAGCTCAGGAAGCACGGTGCTCTGCTCTAAGCACCGTACCAGGAGCCCGTGAGACACTGACTCTGCTTTCAGCACTCTGCTGGGAGCCCAGGAGGCACCGTGCTCTGCTCTCAGCATGCTGTTGGGAGCCCGGGAGGCACCATGCTTTGCTCTCAGCACCCTGCAGGCAGCCCGGGAGACACTGTGCTCTGCTCTCAGAACACTACCGGGAGCCTGGGAAGCAATGTGCTCTTTTCTCGGCACCCACTGGGAGCCCAGGAGGTATTGACTCTGCTTTCAGCACCCTACTGGGAGCCCGTGAGGCACTGACTCTGCTCTCAGCACTCTGCTGGGGAACCGGGAAACACTGTGCTCTGCTCTCATCACCATATTGGGAACCCAGGAGGCACTGTGCTCTGCTCTAAGCACACTACCAGTAGCCCGTGAGGCACTCACTCTGCTCTCAGCACTCTGCTGGGGAACCGGGAGACACTGTGCCCTGCTCTCAGCACATTGCCGGGACTTCGGGAGGAACTGTGCTCTTCTCTCCACATCCACTGGGAGCCCGGGAGGTATTGACTCTGTTCTCAGCACCCTGCTGGGATCCCGGAAGGCACTGACACTGCTCTCAGCACCCTCCAGGGAGCCCAAGATGCATGGTGCTCTGCTCTCAGCACCCTACTGGGATCCCGGAAGGCACAATACTCTGCTCTCAGTACCAAACTGGGAGCCCAGGAGGCACTGTGCTCTTCTCTCAGCACCCACCAGGAGCCTGGGAGGTATTGACTCTATTCTCAGCACCCTTCTGGGAGCCCGGGAGGCACTGACACTGCTCTCAGCACCCTCCGGGGATCCCGAGAGGCACTGTGCTCTGCTCTCAGCACACAAACAAGAGCCCTGCAGGCATTGACTCTGCTCTCAGCACCCTGCCGGGAGCCCAGGAGGCACCATTCTCTCTTCTTAGCACCAAACCAGGAGTCCGGGAGGCAATGACTCTGCTCTCAGCACCCATTCGGAAGCCTGGAGCTGGGAGCCCAGGAGGCACTGACTCTGTTCTCAGCACCCTCCCGGGATCCCGGGTGGCACTGTGCTCTGCTCTCAGCTCCCAACCAGGAGCCCGGAGGGCACTGGCTCTGCTCTCAGCACCCAATCGGGAGCCCAGGAGGCACTGACTCTGTTCTCAGCACCCTGCCAGGAGCCCAGGAGACACTGTGCTCAGCTCTCAGCACCCTGCCCGGAGCCCTGGAGGCACGGTGATCTGCAGTCAGCACCCAACCGGGAGCTGAGGAGGCACTGTGCTCTGCTCTCTGCACCCTGACGGCAGCCCGGGTTGCACTGTGCTCTACTCTCAGCACCTTGCCGGCAGCCTGGGAGGCACTGACTCTGCTCTCACCACACTGCCGGGAGCCCAGGTGGCACTGACTCTGCTCTTAGCTCTCAAGCGGGAGCCTGGGAGGCACTGACTCTGATCTCAGCACCCTGCTGGGAGCCCAGGAGGCACTGTGCTCTGCTCTCAATGCCCTGCTGAGAGATTGAAACAGGAATTTTAAGGTAACATTGGTAAGGCAGGGGTGAGATCGATAGAAACATCAATAATAAGAAAGAATCATTGCTGGGCTCCCTCATGCATGTCGCCTACTTGGGGACCAATCCAAAAAACCAGGCATGTGCTCTGACTAGTAGTCAGACTGTGTGTGACCTTCCTGATTCACAGGTTGACGCTCAACCACTGAGCCACACTGGCTTTACAACTTGACAAGCTTTTATGTTATAACAGTCAAGGTTCAGCCAGAAGGCAGGACCATAATACTTATTTGAGAGAATATCTACACTAATAAAAGAGAAATAAGCAAATTGACTGCCACTTTGCAACACCCACCAGCCAATCAGGAATGAGTATGCAAACTAACCCAACAAAGGTGGTTTTGGCCCCGCCCCCCAGCTGCTCTGGGCCTCTGGGCAGCATGCATGCAGGTGCGGAGCAGCTGGGTGGGGTGGGACACCTGCTATGAGGGGGAGGGCTGGGGGTGGAGGGAGCTACAGGAGCAGCGCTCTGGCCAGAGTGAAGACTGAAGGATCTGGCTGGAGGGAAGATGGAAGGCAGCAGCTAGAACGAAGGCCTGGGTCCCGGGTGCCTGAGGAAAACCAGTGCCAGCAGCCAGGGGAAGGAAGGCCTATTGCACAAATCTGTGCAACAGGCCTCTAGTCTATATAATAAAACCCTAAGTGACCGTTATGGCAGAACAACCAGAACGACTGGTAGCTATGATGTGCACTGACCACTAGGGGGCAGATGCTCAACACAGGAGCTGCCCCCTGGTGGTCAGTGTGCTCCCACAGGGGGAGCACCCTCAGCTAGAAGATGGGCTCACAGCTGGCGAGCACAGTGGCCGTGGTGGGAGCCTCTAAGGAGCTGCCCTAAGGAGCAGCAATCTGAGTGGTAAGGAGCAGCGAGCAGGAAAGCAGTAAGGAACAAGGGGTCCTGGACTGCAAGAGGGATATCCAACTGCCAATTTAGGCCTAATCCCTGGGAGCGGGCCTAAGCTGGCAGGTGGACATCCCCCGAGGGGTCCCAGACTGCTAGAGGGTGTGGGCTGGGCTGAGGGAGCTGGGCTGAGGGACCCCCCCCCCTAGTGCATGAATTTCATGCACCGAGCATCTAGTTTAATATTAAAAAACCTGTTAACTAGATAACTGAAAAGGCAAAGGGGTAACTACAAGATCATGGTAGTAGCAAGTACAAGAAGCAACTACAGTCCAGGCAGTGTGGCTTAGTGGTTGAGTGTCACATCAACCCATGCGGTCAGTAGTTCAATTCCTAGTCAGGGCACATGCCCAGGTTGTAGGCTTGATCCCCAGCAGGGGAGTGCAGGAGGCAGCTGATTGATGTTTCTCTTTCATCAATGTTTCTATATCTCCCACTCTCT